>NC_083854.1:3030303-3333333 GCF_029169275.1 Apis cerana | reverse complement strand
CATGTGAAAAAGAAGAAAGAAGAATAAAGGCGAATAGAGAAGAGCGATTCGAAGAGGTAAAGCGGACTTCCGGAACGGAAGATTGCAGCCAAACAGAGGCATAATTCTAGAAAGTCTTAATCGAACGTGCATCCTGTCGGCGCGATTAAAGGTCGGATAGTGGGTCATAGGGACAGGACGCGACGAATCACGTGGCTCGATAACGAATCAAATGCGTGAACTATGCATTTTCCTTATCGTTGTTGAACAAGATTGAATCGAATCACGCAATGCCTCGAATTTGCGTATTCAAGATTCAAGCACATCCGAATACTCTTCTATCGCGTATTTAAACTTACAGTGATAAATAATCGATCGTTTCAAACTTAAATGCATATCATGCTAATTCTAAGAGATTTATTTAACGATATAATTTTAAACTACAAAAACAACTTATGAAAACTTATATTCAGACACGCAAAATGTGATAATTATCAATAAGCAAAATTTAAAAATGTACTCGAATCTTTCCTATTAACATTGTTGTGTATATTGGCTACGATGTTCAAGGTTAATTAATGATCACAGGAATTGCAGATGAGTTTGTGGATAATCGGTAGAGAAAATTGGGTCAATAAATCGTGAGGAGAATTCGAGTCGATTTTTTTTTCCATCGAAGGAGAAGAAATGGCGATTCGATCAATGAATTAACGCGAAATTTTTTCCCTCATCCGCACAAAATGTCTTTGATCTTCCCTTCGATGAAAGGAACCCCTATTTCCGGAACGTATCTCGGCCAATAAAAAAAAAAAAAGGAAATCGTAACGTGACGAAGCATCCAGTCGATGAATTACGGTCAGAGAAGATATTCACGAGCCTCTGAATATCAATATAACGAGACCAACCTCTTCTTGATGATGTCAATGGGAGAGAAACTCGTGTTAAATATATTATATCGTTGGAAGATAGATTGCGAGTATCAAAATAGAAACAAAAATTGATATACAATAACAATGGATCGAGATTTATTTATTATATTTTAAACAATTTACCTTTACCAATTTTTATATTCGTTTTCGTATCTACAATTTTAATAAAGAGTGTGTATTTTAATAAGAGAGTGAATTCGAAGTATTTGAATATTATTTGAAAGTTTGACAAATATATTAACACCTTATCATACAGTAATTCGTTGAATTAAAATGAATTTCAAAATTATTTTACTTTTTGTAATTTAAAAATATTGCCGCATGTTAACGAAATTAACAGAAAAGTGAAATATCCGTGTATCGTCAGAAAATCTCGTTGAATGGAATAGGAATTAAAAAGAAATATTATCGATGGGAGTCTGGAAATTAATCTCGTGTCACAAATCAGTATTCGTATTTCTAAAAATACACGAATAAAATTACGATAATAAGCGTGTAATTAAATACACGTGAAACGATACACAGGTGCACGTGTTCTAAAAATTACGCGGATTAGAGCACACGTGTACACGTGTCTTTTTATTACACGTTCGAAACTACGAACCCTGAATCATATCCATTTTTAAAAGATTCGCAATGCTTTGCGATGCACGTTACTATTTACCAACCGAATACGTAGGCATTATTACACGTTCTAATTTAGATCTACCATTGCCTCGTTCAGATTTCAATCAATTTATCACCAACACTGTCATTCGATTGTAAATCAATAGCATTGATCCGAGAATTGCGTTGAGGACGTAATTTTAAATGTAAAGGCTGACGTTAATATTTATTTGCCCCTTGTTTTGTATCCTGTGATTCAACGAATACCCGAATAAAACAGCTAGCCTTTGTACCGAGGATCAAAGAAATAGCTCGATCTTAAGATCTAACTTTTCATCCAGTCCTTTTTCCTTCCTTTCGAGTGGCTCGAGATTAAAAGACGTATATGCAAAATAGCACGTATAGCAATGGAACCTTGGTAACTCCTCTCGAGAGAGGAACTGAAGTCTTCTAACTGGAAAGTTATGGAGGCTTCGTTTTATTTCGAAAGTTTTCGAGAAAGGGAAGGAGGTTTAACCAATGAAAATTCGATGAACGGAGATTAGTAGTTTTCCGATTAGTAGTTGCGCGAGAGTTCGAGGAAAAGAAATTTCGAGTATCGTTTTTTTTCTTACTTTAAAATGTTCAAATAGATATTTCCAATAGTCGAAAGAAAGAGAACAATTATTGACCGAAACCACGATAAAATAAAAAATAAATTGTATAAGACTTAAACTTGGATTATTATTTCATTTTCTACGCATATATATTGTTCATTCATTAATCACAATTAAGAAATTGAGAAACATTTTCGCTCTTATCGAATCATTAATCATCTTCAGAACTAGCAAACAAAGAACGTTCTGAACACGAATTTTCCAATCTTTCAAAATTCAAAGCAAAGTAAGAATAATAATTAGCGAATAAAAATTTTCTATCCTATTATCCTGAATTTCTTCTTTTTTCCTTCATCTGATCAATCCCCGACTCTTCTTTTAAACAATACAAATTTAAATCCTCGTTTTCAATTAATTTATCGATTCATTCGCTCCTTTATTGGACGGATAACCGAGCTTCATAGATGATACACCGTCTCAGCCATCGAGCCATTATCCTAGCCAACGAATTTTATTATCCAAACGTAACACGAGGACATTGTGGCGGCCTCGTGAAAGCAGAGGCGTTTAACGAAACCACGGCCAACACTTCCCCAGCGGAGCGGTCGTCGAGTTATGGGATTCGCCCGTTTCCACAGGCAAATTGTTGTCCACCCGAGCTCGACGGGACGAGCCAATTACCGTGGAAACTGGATCAAACCCAATCTCTCGATTTGTCCAAAAATTTCGACAACGAATTCTCGAACCTCAATCGAATCCATCCATTTGGATTATACGATCTCACGAACTGTTGAGAGTTGTATCACGGAACTTGTTCAAATTGGAAAATTTAGAACTGCAATTTTATAACGTTCGCACGTGAAATTGTACGAAATTGTTGGACGCAAGAAAGATTTTCAAAATTGACGAAATTACAACACGTTTCGCAATGTTGGTTAACCAACGTTCATCACTCGCGAAAACGTTTAATTTTCCAAATTTTCACTTATTCGACCTATCGAAAATCGACCAAGAATCCAATTTACCAATTTAATCAATTCCTCAACTTCCCACTGATATCATAATTATCGAAACTTCGATCAGAAGTTATCGATGATTTTTAAGAACCTGCGGAAGAATTTGGACATTTCTCGGTTGAACAGCTAGCTTACACGCAGTTTTAGCGGTATTTGATTAAAACGGTGCGTTTCGTAGCAACGGGTTCGCCAAAACAGGGAGCACATGGTTAGAAAAGTTATCGATTGCTCGATAATAAAAGACACGTGTATCCAGGGAATCGAAACAACCCGAAAGCACGATTTAACATGTTTGTGTCGCGTGTCCGACGATAGTCTATCCAACGTACGTCGAGGCTCGTGAAATGATATTGCACGGCAGCTTAGGGAGGAAGAAGCCTTGAAAGCTTTCCCCCAAGGGGTTGAAACAACTTGCCGCGTGGAAAACTCGGATGTTTTCACTTCGAATTCACTTTCATTAATGCGATTATATATATATATATATAAATATTATTTTTTGATGAATCTCCAATTGGGCGGATAATACATTTTTCTACCGCGATTTTCTGCTGTTATTTTTACAATTTTCTTCGAATCGATCGAGAAAGAAAATTTGAAACTGACATTTCAATCGATTAATTAGAAAAAAGAAGCACTCGACTCTCTCAGAATGTACTCAGATAGCTAGTTTTATAATTCGAAACATCGTGGCACAGCTCTCAAAACTTTAAAATTATTTGTCATCTATTTGGACGCTGTAAAATTCAAAGAATCGCTCCAAAATCGGGGAAGATATATTTGTATCCAAAATAAAGTTCTATCAAATTCTCCACGAAAAATCAGATCAATCCTCTTCGAGACGAGGCAGAAGTTTTAATTGGCGCAATTTCTGTCTTCGAGGAATGAATTTAACCCCGGGGACCAGAGAAGATCGAAGGCGACGAATTAAATTCAACCATTCGCCCTCTCTGTAATAATTAATACTACGACACAATTGCAACGAGATCGCTATTGGGATGTCAACAGGTCTGTCAACGAGAAATCACCGCATCCATCCTCCTCCTCGCCATCTTTTACCCGTCTTCGCTTTTGTTCTTCCATACACGATTCTCGATACGGATAAAAGGATAAGATATCGTGTTGAATATTTCATGAATCTGCCCGGTTTCGTCTCCTACACCGAGTGCAAATTGCAGGGAGATAGACGTTTCGATGATGTTAAGCCTTGAAGTCGATCGTGAGATTTTGAAAGTAAAAAAATCTGGAGATGTTCTTCGAAGCTTTAAAATTAAAGAAATTGATATGAAACGGAATAAAATAAGTTATTTATTATCGATCACGATTTTTCTGTGTTAATATACAAGTAAGAAGATGTATTCTTGTTTAAAAAAAAATGAAATAATTTGTCGTCACATTTAAATTCGATATTCAGATGGTATTTCTGGTCGTTACGAATACGAAGATATTCCGTGCACAAGAAACAACCGTCGTCATCGTTGCGTGATTAAGATTGAAAACAAACGCGCAAAATATAATGGGTTATTAAAAAGCCAAAGCAAAGTTGTTATAAAAGAATCAAGAATCATGTATCCAGAAAACATTCAATTAAAATTGCATACCGTTCATTTTTAATTACTCGTAATAGTAAATCACAAGAATCGATTTAAAATTTCTATTATTATTTACAATATCACTGCTCGATCTCGTAAAAAATAGATAAGATTTTTCCTCCTCTTTAGCTGCAACGGACGAGACCATTTTCCTAATAATTGTTTTAATCTCGCGGATCGATAGCAAAGAGGAGGGAAAAGAGCGGAGAAGAAGAAGAAGAAGAGGTGGAAAATCAACGGAATGAGAGATAGCGAACTGCGGTGGCTGCGCCGAATATTCGACCGAGTTGTTGCTCCAAATACGTCGCATTCGTGGCGACGATGAAAAAGGAAAAAAAAAGGTGACATCGCTTGTCCAACCAAAGTGCACTAGTTGTTTCGAAAGAAAAACGAGCAATGCAAACTTTCCTCTTACGTATATACGAAATCTCGAGTAGAGTCGAACGACTAAACTTGGAATATCCGTGTGGGATTAAATGATAAACTCGCATCGGTGTGTAAAATGATGATTAAATTATGAATTTTTATGCAAGATCAAGTTTTTTATAAATTACAAAGAAAAGGGGGATTTAAATGGAAATTATAATTCTTCGAATATATAATATCGTATTTTGCAATCTATCTCTCTATTCTTTTTCTACATATTCTACAGATTTCTATAGATTTTCATATAATACGTAAATTTTTTCGTATTCAACAAAGACGAGCGTGCACATCGTAAACAACGATTAACTACATTTCCTCGTCATTACAATATCTTTGAAACAGCGATGGAAAAGGGAAACGTGTTAAACACGAATGTATCGTTGCACGTATCAAATCTTTTCTTTCCGGCGAAAAATCGTAAAAAAAAAAAAAAAAAGAAGAAGAAAAAAGAAAAAAAAATCGCTCGTATCGTCTGAACAAACGAAATTACTTTACACGCTCACGTTTTCGTTTAACTTTTACGCTTTTACACAGGCTTTTAATTGATTTCGGTGAAATCAATTTGCAGACAATGCGTGCCACGTCCTTGTCGCGATTAACCACTATCCGTAGAGGCCTATTAAGCTGATTATGGCCACCGCTTTGTGCAGCAACCTTTTGCGCGGTTGGATTCGTGAACATCGAGCGAGCCGGTGGAACCTCCTCCTTCTCCCCCCTCCAACCCTGTTTCTTAAAATTAACGAGGGGATCGAGGGATTACGAAACACCATTTCTTATATTAATTTCTTAAAATCGTATATATATGTGTATTATACAAATATTAAATAATTATGATAAATAAGTAATTACGTTATAATGGATCTTGAACATCTTGTGCGAATTTAAAATTTATTTGGAATTATCGGTGTGAACAACAGATTTTATTTATTTCAGATCGAAGCAAAGAGAATTAATTTATTTATCGGGTCGAGAACGTGGATGGTCGATTTTATAAGTGAAGTAAAAAATAACAAAATAAATTTCGTGTGAATTATTTAAATAATTTTCGACAGAAATGGTAGATGTAAATCAGACTCTGGTACAAGTATGGTTTTCAACGCGATGTTATATGATAATATTTTAAATAATTAGATTGTTGCGCGTAACAATGATCAATTTAATTAAAATAAATAACCGTTGAATAATACCATCAATTTGACGCTTATTTGAATCAAAATTAAGCGTATCTGATATCGAGTTAAAATTCAGCGTAACGTTTAACAAGAAGGGGAAGAATTTTGTGAAAAAGAAATCGCAGAATAAAATAACGAAATAAAATCGAAATAAAAAGTATCATCGAAAAAAAAACGAGATTCTCTGCCGGTTATATATACACGCGTAAATCCTAGGAAAACGAAATTTCTCCCGACGAGGGGAGCGAGCGATCGATGTGCACAGCAACCCGATGGAACGGTACAACTTTCACCGACGTCACCCGGTATAATTCACGAGCGAGCATTGCATTAGCCGTGGGCAAGGCTGCTCTCCAAGGTTGTGCGGATTGTGTGTCATTCGCAGTTTCGCAATCGAGTTCGGATGAAAACGCTAGCCACAGATCTCGTGTATTTTGCTTTTCGCAATCGAATATGATTCCTGCCGCACTTTCACGCTCAACTTCTCGCTCGTGTCTCAGCGTAATCAGTGATAACGTAACCGATTAAATGTCGTGCCTGATTATTTTCAAAGTTCATTTCAGACTTTTGATAATTTATTAAAAAATATCTTTCGAATGATAAAGCTTTTTAAATAGCACGATTGAATACACCCGCTGTGCAATCTTTCATGTGCAACAGGCACGAAGATGACTTCATAAATGAGAGCAATTGGAAAAAAATAAGTATGAGTAAGAACGAGGTGGAGGATTAGGTGGAGTTTCGATGGATGCAAGTCAATTCGCGATTATGTTTATTCAGATCTGACGCAGATCTATTTTCGGTTTGGTCGCGTACGTTTAACTATCGTAATCGGGAAAAGAAATCGATGGGCAGGCACGGTGAAATCTTATGAGACTATTTTCGACTCACCTTGCACCGTGAACCTTCGCCGTGACACGATATTTCACAGGCGAACTTTATTTTCCTCCTCGAACCGCGCCTTCTTAAATATTCTTATCACTCCAATCTATTCTAATAAATTAACGTCTAACGAACGATAAATCTCAATCTCTCGAAACGAATGTTTAACGACCACTTAGAGCTACATCGAAGTTAAAAATGAATCGTTCTTCTGTTAATTTTGACTTTTATGGCTTTTTATCGTATAAAAAGGAATTTCATATTGAAATATTCTTTGAAACGATCTTTTAGAAATTTTTCTTTCTGATAAATTTGTAAATGTTGTTTAGCTTATTTTGAATATCGAATAGTAGATTGAATGATAAACATGTTTACGGCTCTTTAAAAGAACATGTGTATAATTTAGCTAATCAAGTATTTAACTAATTTGTTATCGTTTATACTAATTACTATTTGGTTAATTATTACCAATTTCTGATGAGTATGCATATTTTTACATATTTACATATTCTACATATTTTACATAATATATTTTACATAAGTGTAAATAAGATATTGGGAAAAATTACGGCTATAAAATCGGTTTGATTAACTAGAAAATTACATTTATTGCGTAATTTGTCTTAAAACTCGATTAAACTTTATTAAAATTAGAAAAACTTTAAACCGCTAATACACCATAGAAAATGATTTCCCGTCAATGAAAAATTATTAAAAGCGTAAAACGCTGTTTCATTTACCTCGATACGACTTCCGGCTCCCAAGATATCACCGTACAAAGAAAAAGTAATTTTTAACCATTTACCTTAAACCCAATTAAACCCTGTTAAAATTATTAGAAAAACTTTAAATCGAAGATAGCGACTTTCGAATGAACGATCGTTAGAATCGCGGGACTTTACCTTTTAAGAAGCTTTTTTATTTATCTCGATACGATTTCCGATTTGCGAGATATCGTCGTGTAAAGAAAAAAGTAATTTTTAATCGTCCACTATCTCGGTCTTTAACGTGTATACTTGAGCCTCACTGACCTATTCCAAACTCTAAACAAATGATACGATTCCTAGAAAAACATAATACGCATTTCTAGGAAAAAAATGTAGGTCACTAGGTCGCGAGCCCATTCATAATTTCTGTATTGCGTTAAGTACACTTCGCATCCGTGTATCTCGACGACCGATCGAGATATCGGAATAAAACAAAAAAATGAGTTCAATGGCATGGTTTTATCTATTCCTTGAGCGAGTTCTTAAGCGTCGGGAGAAAAGTCAAAGTTTCAATTTTTAAATTCGAGCAACGATCTGTTGTTGCTTACATAGAGTGACACAATTTATACACAATATTTTACGTAATATGACGTACGCTCTTCATCATTGTTTCACCGCGTATCGAAATATTTCCTTCTCGCAATTGGTATCGATTGGGAATCACTGCTCCTAGCATAAAACCATTATTAATTTAAATTTCTCTCACACCAGATGTCCAATAATTTTCAACTCGTTCTACCGTCGTAATCCAATCGTTTACACCACGGTCAACAAGGTTAACAAGGGGAACGTATCGAACCCTTACGAGGATCCATATATCGTTCGATCTATCGATCCAATATGGTCAACACGCACGGATTACGTAACCTGAAAGCAGTAAATTCTGTCTAGTATGCGTGCACACGTTTGCCATAGTCCGTTAACTAACGACACGAACAGTTTGTCACGATGCCTCACGAATCCACTCGCTGCCAAGCTTATCTTGGCCATTTACCGCGCTATTATCAAGTATCCCGAGGAAAATCGAGCTAAAGGGCATTTGGCCATTCGACTGCCGGCAAAATCTTCCCGCAACGAGGTTTAATCCCGTGGAAGGGAAGTTTAACTGGCGCTGGCTTACCGATAACTCGCTAATGTATGATAATTACGCGGCTAGTACCAGGGAGAGGTACTTTTCTCCCTTTTTCCCCTTCTTCCACCTTCGTTCTCCGATTTAAATTCGGTTGAGGAATTATTTTTCCAATCAAATTACAAATTGAATCGTAAAAGAATCGATTCGCGTACTTTTAGTGGTTTTTATAATAATGGCAAGGAGTATAAGAGATGAAATGAAAATTGATGGAGCAAAACAAGGAGAAAGAATAAATTGCTTATAAACAAGCCTCGACGTTTTTATATATCGATCCTCCAAGAAGTCGAACGCACTAATATTCTCTAATATTTTTATCTTCAAACAGGAATTAAAATTTTAACCATCCAAGTCCTCTTTTTATCAGGGAAATATTGGTGTACTGCGAGCACCGCAACGACGATAGCTCGCCGCAACTCGATTTCGAACGTGAGGGGACAAGGACCGTTTTCTAACCGGAGAATGCAGGTAACTGTAAACGATCCGCCGTCAGATATTGGAATTTTGGTTTTGACAGTTTCGCAATCCCGAAAAGGCGTCCCATTACCGGGCTGGAAACTAATAAATCCTTGCGAATATTCGCGAAAATACGAGAGGAGGATCAGGCTTAAATTAAAATGTCCTATCTAAAATTTCGTTTTCATTCTCCCTCGTTTGGCGAATAGATTAGCCTTTTGATCACTTGGGAATTCGCATGGATTTCATTAACCTAAAATACGTGTTTTTGAAATTTTAAATACGGTGGATTTTTAGAAATACACGAGTAATCAAGGAGTTTAAAAAAGAAGTTAAAAGTGTAATAAATATATGTTATCTATTTTACTTCATTTTATCTTATCGCATAAATATTTTACTATTAACGAATAATATTTGCTATTATTATCTTTTTATCGTTTTATCATATTAATTAAATTCTTTACGTTATTCTTTATCGTCGCTTGTTATTATTACAAAAATAGGCAATATGAGGTTCTCTTTGATATCCGTGAAAATTCTTGAAAATCGCATCTTAATCAATTTCGATGTATGCATTTTAAAAAATATAACAACATTTTAATTGAAGAGGAAAGAATAGTGGACTTATCATAATTCTTTTCTTCTTTCAAATGGAAACGTGGATGTGATTTTTATTTATAGCCACGATTATCGATAAATTTTATCAAGAAATTGTATTAAACAGATTTGAATAACAATCTTTGAAACAAATTGGCTACACCGCTGCACACGCATTTGCGTCACGTCTCGTGACGTCTTCATCGGAAAACATTCGTTTTAGTTAGCAAACTGTTTGCACAGATGTACTTGAGAACAAGAAAAACTCTCAAAATCGACAACGTTGAAAACGCAGACATTACGTACATAAAGTCTGTAAAGTCTCGCATATTAACATCGGATAATTTTTGTATATTTTATTTATGCAGCTTATTTCACTTTGGTCCAATTGAAATAATATTTTATATCGTTATTTTAGTATTAAAAATGTTAAGATTTTACGATATATTGTTTTAAATAATTCAACAAGTGTTGGTCACAAGACCAATTTTTTGAAGAAATATGTCCCAAGTATTTTTAATAACGATACATTTAATACAAAAAAATGAAATATCTAATAATTTTCATTATTAGATTCATTTTATTAATCTTGAACGAAAACTGTACCAACAATTTCGAATGAAACTTGGAAAATATCCCATATATATCTATAGAATACATAGAAAAAAAAATTACAAAAACTTCAAATTTGTGCCTATTACAGCTTTCAACGCGAGAAGGAAATAACGATAAATCGAAGCCAAGTTTAAAAATATCCACAGGGCATCGACAAACAATCTACGCAAGAGTAAAAATTCTCGATCCATCTTGCGAACTTCTCCGATTCACAATAATCGCGATAAATGGAGGGCTGTCCGATCGATTGACAGGTTCCTTCACCCGGGGGCCAATATCCGAAAACGATGACCGGCCCACAATTCCATCCCGGATTCCTCCGGTGTCGAGGTGTCTGGCATTTTGACGATCGGGCGAAATACGGAATTAATCGATCCTTTTGGCCGTGAACTCGACCCCAAGTGCATTATCGCGATTGTTATTATCATGTCATGTCATTTCCCGTGCGACGAAAAGCCGAGAGATCGGTCAAATTCCTCGACGCACGCGTGTCACGCCGAGAAATTCCAAATGTTGGAAATAAGAAAATGGCAGTGGATGGTAAGTGGCGCGTGATTCCGGGCAGACCAGTTTTCCTAGGCTGCAAGAAACCCGATCCTGCGCGGTATCTTGGGAATCTGACGAGTTTCACACTTAGGATGTTATATTCCTTTCTCGGATCGTGTACCGATTTCGTCACAAATGTTCTTTTCTTCTCTTTTCTAAACGCGCTTGCTCGATTTTTTCGTTGAAAACGAATCAGTCGAGGAGCAAGGGTGTAAAAAAGAACATGCAATTTCACAATGGAAACTAAAGCTTTTATAATTAATATCGCGTCGAATCTACCGAATTTCCTTATATTATACCATTATATCGTACGATACTATAGCATAGTATGACGTAATAAGATACATGTGTACAATATTAAAAGGAAGAATCCAAGAATTGAATCGAACCACTCATTTACGTTAAACCGCGATTGAGAAGCAACTCTCTGTTCCAACAGCTCGTCATCCTTCTTTTCTTTGGCGGTATTATTCTACGCGAAAAACAAGAGAAGCTGTTGAAAGCAATCGAGATGTAATAGCCGCAATGATCGACTGCATCGAATACGGGGAACGCAAGTGGCGTTCTGATGCGCGGAGGAGAAGCCAGAACGGAAGGGGAGAGCGAAATGGATCCTCCTCCTCCTCCACCGGCCGAGAAGATCCGCGAGCAGCTGGCTTATAAAGGAATGCCCGTCGAGGGTCGAGAGTCGGCTCGTCAAGGAGGACGATTATCGAGTTGACTTCAATCGAAATGCACGCGTCTGAATTGCCGTCGTGGAACACCGTTACACCGGAGGGCAGGCAACGTAGGAAAAAAGAAACGCGGCTTTGGAGCACCGCTTCCGCCGCCACGTGTACGCGCTAATAATAAGACGTGCCAATTATAAGCTGATAATTAACCGAGACCTTCCGCTCTCGATATTGCGGCAAAAGGATCTCGAGCTTTTCGACTCGACCATGGAGAATTTATTGAAATTAATGCGGAACTCGGTTGAACAAGTTGAAATATCGATATTGCATCGGTTCTTGTGCAAATAAGATAATCCTCTTTTTTTTTTTTTTTGGAAGAATGTTCGATACGCGTATTTCGAAGAAAGATCGTTTTTAAAAAAAAAACAAAGGTATTTGATTTATTGTTTTATAAATGTATACGGATAAAATGTAAAAATATATGTAGGAGTATAAAATCTAACCCTTTCTTCGCGTAAAAATCGTTCTAGAGAAATTTATATATAAGCATTGAAAAAAGTGCGCGATTCTTTATATTTTTTACGATCAATTAATTAGTTTATTAATAATATTAATTTATTTTCTAAACGAACGTAATATTTCTTACGGAGAGCAGAGAGAAACACGACCGTTCCGCTCGGTGTCCGGGAAACGACTCAGTTAAATCGATATTTCGGGTCGAATCAAATGTTATGATTTCTTATGTCAACGTTCATAACAATACTATTATTATATATATATTACTTATTACGATTATTATTCTTGTTATTTCTTACTTTATACGTTGCTCGATTAAAGATTGTGTATTTTGTGTATAATTTGATAAAAAAATCAACACGAAAAAATAACGTTAAAAATAAATTTTTAAACGATACCGATTATTCGAAAATTTCCACATCAAGCACGAAACGGACTAAAAAAAAAAAAAAAAAACGATTTTTTAAGATCCAATTCGAGATCCAATACTTCTTCGAATAATATTTCAAAGCAATCCTCCGTATTAAAAGACGCAAGTGTTAAAGTCAACTACGTATTCCAAATGGCAAGCTTGAAAAGGTTAAACGGTGCAAATTAAAAGCATTCCTATACGTTGACACTGTATCATTGCGCGCATAGGTCTCATCGTTACCGACATTCATACGCATTTATAAAACTCGTGAATATTTCGTCGAAATGGTCGAATCAAAACACCCGAACAAATCGACTGCCGATATATTAAATTTAATTCACGATAATTATTCACAACGGGCGCGATTACGGGCGAAATCGCGAGCTCAGGTACTTGGAACGTGTTTTCTTGCCACGTTATCGACGAGCAACCACCATGTTAATTATCGGTAACGACGGTCACGTGCCTTATTGTTCGGCGTACAACAGGCCGATGCGCTCGCCGGAGAACGAACAATAATTACCATCGCTTAAGGTACACCCGTTGCCGTACTACGTCTATGCGTTATTAATGTAACGCAACAATTGATTGTGTGAGACATTGTTGTTCACGGGGTTCGCACGATCAATACGAATCATTACGCTTTCTCACGACACTTACGATTCGCGACAAATGGAATGGGCGAATCTTTCGCCCGTTCTTTTTAATTCGTTCGTTCGGCCATTCCTTATTATCATTTCAGGGAATTGTGAAATATGTGGAGCGCATGTGGATGCTGCGTTTAAAAAATAGTTATTATATTTGAGGAATAAAGGAAATTTTAAACTTTATTTCTTTAGTTTTTGTTCATAAAAATTTGATTTTGCATAAAAATCCGCAATTTAATAATGGTTCGAAAAAGTATGTTCTTTTTTGAAGATTAAAAATTGTTTGTAAATTTATGAACGAGTTATTTATCGGATAATTATAATAAATTATCTACTATTTTTGAAACGAATCGCGATACGTAGATACGTCCAAATTTAATCTAAGACGTTATTTTTTTAATCTATCAAATTGTAAAAAGAAAATTGTTGCAAATAATGATATATCTTTTTACATTTTCAAGGTGATCCTCGAAAAACTCATTTCATTTTAAAATACGTCTCTCATCAAGATATCCATTTTCACGATATTTTCATAGTACAATAACGAGGCTCGTTCGCAAAGATTCCAAGGCTCACGATTCGATTATTTTCAGTACCAGGTTGCGGTTACCTCTTACTTCATCGATTTGTCAATCAACTTTTATCCACAAGCTCAACCTATACCCGGCGAAAACCCTAAAAATAGCATACCCTATCCTTTTTTGCGCCCACTTTCACGCCAAATCGAGAGAATTCCTTATCGTTTCGTTCGACCCCATTAAAGCGAAATTTCCCTACAGAGTAGTTAATTAAACTACTTCTGAAAAGCAGAAAGTCGAAGGCATAACCCTTCCGGCTCGGTGGAATTGCAACGCACGCGCGATTCCAAGCGCATCGTTTCGCCACGGCCGATGGCTTCCGGGCGAAATTCTAGTTCCCCTTCGAACCGCTTACGTAACGTTGCTTATGAATACGTAACAATGCAAAGCGAGGGCGCGGTGGGGGAGGAATTGCGAATCGAGACAGAAGGAAAACTCGCGGATTCCTCGATCGATGTTAATCAGGAGGCAGCCGGATAGCGAGCTTCCTTTGCACTTTGTTGCGTTCGTCTTCGTGATAAGAAATTTCTTCCCGGAAATGATGTTTTATCCCATGAAACCTCGCGATTCTCCTCTATTCTTTGGGGAGAATCTGCCTTTTTTGGCAGATTTATTTGTTTTACGCAAATAAGATTAGATGTTTAAATGTGGCGGAAGATGGTAGAATGAAATTTGAAAATCTTAAAATTGGGAAGGAGAAAAATGAAATATTACGAATTGTACTTCATCTGTTAATTATGTCCTATTTTAAAAGTGTTTAACTGAATTGTATCGTAAAAATGAAGAGATGACGAACATACTCGTTGTAGATAGCTAAGAGGTTAGGAATACTATTTTAATTTTATGTCAAATATTATTTGAAAATAATGTCAAGCTTAAATCAAGATTATAAATGCTATTTTCTATTTGTACTCAGATTCGAAAATAAGTGGCAGAAATTCCAATATAAAAATAGAAATCTTATATTTAACTCGTGTATATATAAATCGAGCAATTTATACAACAACGTAACTTTAATTATATTGCGCTATAATACGAAAAAATTCAAAAATTTATTTTTTTTTAATGGAACCATATAAATACTTCTTTGTATATCGATCACTTTTCTTCTCTTTAAACTTTATTTTAATATTCATGACTTTTGTAATATTTTAAATATTACAAGACAAAGCGATCTCGATACTTCATATTAATTACAATTTAATATTTTCAAAACCTTACGATTCACGAAGTAAATTTTACGACAATTAGTGCGATTCCTACAAGAAAGGAAATATTAACAAAAGCTTTTATATTTTCAACATCGCTTTTCGATCCTCGCTCGATATAATTCGTTCCTGAAAAATGCAATGAGTTAAACGTCGAAAAATCCGTATCCGCTGCCAAAGCAGTTTCATTCTTCGAAGGTATTTGGCAGTGGGGCGGATACTAAAATTGACAAAGTGTCTAAATTACCGTGAACCGGCTCAGTCGCAATGCGAAAGCAATAGAAATCAACCGGTGACTTTGGGACGAGTGCCAAAGCGGTCGGTGACATTCTAATCAAGGGTAAAAAGATCGATTTATTCGCGGCTCCCGTCAAATTCCTCGATCCAGTTTCGATTCAGTCCTCGCATATGGGTATTCTTTCGCGTAGAAAATCTCAAGGTAACAAACAAGAAACGCGTGACACATGTTCCGAGATATTGCAACTCGACGATTTAAGTCGAAATTTATTCGATGAAAAATTGACGCATTGATGCATCAGGGTGTTGAAATGATCGATTTTAATAAATTTGAGTAAAAACATACGTGGATTTTTGAAATTGGATAAGTATATAAATTAAATATTACGAAAGAAGATTTTCAATTCATTATTTCGATTGGACTGGAATTTTTAATAGACTAACAATCAGAGTGTGAAACTAGATATTTTAATAGAAGATGCTATCATTTTCTGACATTAATGATAAAGGTAAGTAATAAATAATTACACGATAAGCGTATTTGTCTATTACTTATCTGCCACGATGTAAATAATAATATCTACTCAACAGCGATCTAACACAAGGATACGTAATAAATATAAACGTATAAATAGTACAAAGTATATCCATCCATCTTTTAGATACTTATATAACAAGAAATCAAAGATTACTACGTCGTTTTTTCCAAGAATTCCAAATCTTATATATTCCTCGAATATGGATAATTTTTAATTCCCTCGTCTTGTCTCCGCGAAATTCAATATAAATGTAGAAATAAAGCTTGGAAAAATAATTCGATCCTCATTTCTTCCTTTTCAACATTATTACAATCTCATCGAACTTGGAATTCGGGAATCTTATTTGGGAGAGAAAAAAAAAAGCACTCGCGTTTCGTTACGTCTTGTTTCTATGATCGTGCACGCTATTAAAATGGAAATTTCATGAGAAGAGGAATACGCATACTGTGAATACATATACAATGGTTAGAAATAAGTACTTGGAATAGAAATAGACTTTGCACGGTGAATATATAACAGATATAAACAGGTTCACCTTTAAGCGTTTGGAATATTCAGTTTTCACGACCACCTTGGTTAACTGGAACGATCGATAATTTACCGAAACTGTTTACCCATTTTCGTTGAATCGTAAATGTTACCGTTCGAATAATTCACGGCTTGTTCGCGATTATCGGGAATTGTATTCATAATCGATGCCATAATCGATCGTAATTCACTTCTTGAGAAATTACTGGAAATCCAAAGATTTTGATTTTCTGCATTTTTAATTATTAAAAGGTCCAGAATATTCCTGGCGGAATTAATATTCAAGTATTAAAGGGGAGAAATTAATTCTCTTCGAGAAATTGTAAGATTCTTCGATCTGTTCGATCGGAAAATAAAATGAAAATGCTGAAAAAATTCTAAAATTCGTAGAAAATCTTTTGTCGAGTTATCGTTATTAAGGAAAAATTTATTTTTTGCACTATTTCTGATGTAAATTATAGGAACACGGCGTGCTATTGCTATGTCGCGCGATTGTACATAACAACACAGCCCAGTGGCAATAACGATGACAGAAACAGTTGCGAGCGGTTGAGTTATCGTCGGCTTCTGGAATGCGATATCGAAGAACGGTGTCTGCGAGGGAAGGTTGCCACGCGAATTTGTTCTTGATAACGGTGAAACCACGTGACCGTGGCATGAACAATCAATAACTTTCTCCTAATGGACCCTCATCGAAATTACAACCCGTTATTCTATCGCGATTCAATTGTTATTGATGTAGCACTCTACGTATTCTCAAAGTTATTCTCGTATATCGTTCGCGTAGAGAAGAAGAAGTAGAAACTCGATATATCGTAATAACACCTCATCTATACAAACGACGTGAAAGAACTTTCGGATGTGTGTTCTCATCATTAAATATCCTGTATCGAATATAAGATAGCGAGTGATCTACTTTCTTCTTTACTTTTTTCTCGTTTTCAATAGAGAATACAAAAGTATCGAAAATGAGAACAGTGTGGGCCACGAAGAAACGTTTAACCGACCGAGAGGATTCGCGAAATATATAGGGTGTCCTTACTTTTTACGATTATTTTATTTCTTTATTTATATATTTATTTATTTATTCTATATTTATACGATATTTTATTGCATGTAAAATACAGATAAAACTATTTGCAGGAACAAAATAAGAACACTCTGTATAGATATCAAGATTTTAATAGAAAGATAAGAACGGATATAGCCTATCAATTTCTAAAAGATATCAATCTAATTTTAAAATACGGTCATAATAGTCGGAGCACGTGGGAGGTAATAGACTCTATCGAACCAGAAAGCCTTTGTTTCCATGCGTAAAACCGAAATATCTCTGTATATCATTTGCAAATCGTATGGAAATAATTCGTTGACCGAGAACAGGAAAGAAGAAAAAAGACGACGAAATGTGAGAATTTAACGACTGGAAATGATATATATTCGATGTATTTATTCGAGAATGCGACATACGTCGCGTGCCGTCAAGAAACAGAAATTTATTAACCAGGCTGGTAATATATACCGCAACCTTGCGAAGGTGAAGATTAT
Organism: Apis cerana; assembly: GCF_029169275.1. NCBI lineage: Eukaryota > Metazoa > Arthropoda > Insecta > Hymenoptera > Apidae > Apis > Apis cerana. The sequence continues at coordinate 3,315,144 of NC_083854.1, read as the reverse complement.
TAGCGATCAGGAATAACGAGAAAAAAGAAAAGGATAGACATCTACCGGTTCAAACAGTAATTGCCACACGAAAACTAGATGATTCTCGCGCCATCTATAATTCAATCGTTACGTAACGTTTTTTTTTTATTACTGTATGCTAATGTTTGAATCTGAAACGAGATTTTCGATTTCACATTAATAAAAAATGGAAATATATTAATATATGTAAATATTTATACACTTACTTAACAGTTAGAAGATTGGATCACTTTTAATGAATATTTATAAATATATTTTGATTACTTATTATGATTGTAATATAAATCATTTTTTGGAAAAAATTGACAAAATGAATAATATAAGTAATTTTATCGCAAAAATTCATCTTTCTTAATATCTAATTTTAAATTTTCTTTCATCTAAAATTATACTTATATAATAAAAAATATTATTTAAAAGAAAAATTGATAAAGATGAATTATTTCAATGCTCGAATTAATCCAAATGAAAATTTAAAAAAAAAAAAATGAAAAATGTACAAGCACACGATGCTTATGACTTCTCTGTCAAAAACGAAAAACAAATTATTGAAAAAAAACTTCATAAAAAGGATAAAAAATAATAATTGAATAATATTCTAAAAAATAATTTTTATCCGCTATTAAAAATCAAAAATGGCATTATAAAATTGCATTTCGCCTTAATTCTCCAATGTATATTCGATTCGTTCAATAATGATAAGATAATTCTATCATAGATCTCGAGGCAAAATTCTATAACGTTTCGTAACACAAAACTACACGCATCTATTCTGCAATTTCACGTAATTATCGGTGTGATAAATGCAACAACAATTTCAATATAATTTATATCATTCAGAAAGAAACCTCGTGTACATCCTTGGTATTTTGAGGTCAATATCGACATAAAATCACTAATTAATTTTTAAATCGAGTTAGTCATTCCTTCTTTTCTTTCTTTTTTTTTATTTTTTTAAAGTATTTTGTTTATAAATGGTAGAGTCAATCGATCGGTTGAAAAATAAGTAACGTATCAACATTTATTTTTCAATGTATCGTTGGATGATTACAAGTCTATAATTAACATTCGCGTCGCGAAAACTTTGTACAATCGAAAACAAAAAAAAAAAGAGTTTCAAATTTTTTAACAAAGCATTTATCTCGAAATGTGCTAACGTTTTTCGAACTACTGGGAATCAGAAATTAAAGTTAATTTTTCTATTTTTTTATTTTTTTTAACGACATCAGAAATGAATTTTTTTGTGATTTTCAAAATCATCTATGTAATATATGTATGTATAAATATTTTGTATATTAAATTCTAATAATATTCTAATAATTGCAAATTATAAGAAAAAAGTTTAATAGATTTTTTTATGTTGTTTTTTTATCTATCATCTGGTAGCATAAAAGTTGAAAAAATGAAAAATTTGACAAGTTTCAAGATAATTTCAACAAGGCCAACTTGTTACAAATATTAAAAAACTAGTTTATCAAGTTTTTTCTTTGTTACCAGTTTTTATTTACAATTACATTAAAAACCTACCTATTACCTATATTATTTTTCATTGCTTATTTCCTCTATGCTATTCTTATTAAAATAAATGAATTATATTATTAATCTTTAATAATATATGAAAAAATTTTTTTATTTTGTTTGAAAGATAAAAAAAACTTTATATGATCCAATAAAAAATTCACATATAAAGCAATTTTTATCAATTTTCATAATTATATTTAAATAAACAAATATCAAAAATATTTACTACCAAAATTTCTATAAATAATTGCAAATAAAAAATTTCCAAAAATTATTTTACGATTATTACAGACTCTTTTAGACATATTAATAAAAATCATATTAATAATATCATCATATTTAATTTTGATATACTAATTAACTCTATACAAATTCAAATGTCAATCATTTAAGAATTTCTATTGAATCATCTTTATACAAATATAAAAATATCTATATCATTTTAAAAAAAATTTTAAAAATTGAAAAACGTATTACAGATTACAAATACGATAAGTTACATACACGAAGATACTACATAAATCTAATCTAAAGATTTATGAAAAATAAAAAATATATTATACATTTATATCTTTTTCATATTATTTTTATCTAAAATATCAATCACTCACTTAAAGAAAAATTTTCTGTCACACGACATTAATGACACTTAAACAGATTTAGTAAGAGATTTCTTGTTGGAAATGTTTGCGATGGGAAGAATGGATAGAAGAATATATTCTAACAACAGTATAGATTGTCTTAAATATGTTCAAGTATCTGTGGCGCGAACGTTTTAAAAAAAGAGCCCTATTGCAGAACAGCCCAATTTCAACGCAGTTTCAAGTACTATGATACGCATAATGAGCCAAGTTAAGCAAAGCAATCGAGTGAAACCTATTCATCTAAGTAAAATGTCCCTTAACGATCGAGCTTGATTATCTTGTTACCACACGAGCCGAGACATCGTTCCATTTGTTCGTACGCCGAATCGTATGGTTTCATCGAAACGAGAATGGTGGTTAAACCATCTATGAAGAAGCTCATCAACATTCGACCGACCCACTTTCCCACCGATTAATTAAAACCATTTATCGTTTTTCTCTCTGTTCCATTTCAAGATTTTCTCTTAATGGGAAAATGTAGCTCATAATAGAATATCAATGAATTGATTGAAAAATATTGGCGGTTGTTTTAAAATAATCGTCAATCAGCGTTATCAAAGATGTGGGAATTACTTTTGAAAGATCCAATTAATATGCAAATGAAAATTGGATTTTGAAATATATTATAATAATTATCTAATATATATATATAATATATATATATATATTTTAAAATATATATTAGTCCGACATGGTCTTTGTCTCAAAAGTAAAAAGAAAAAAAAATCAGAAAAAGAAAAGAAAGGAAAAAATACGAACGAACATAGAACAAATCGAAGAAATGGTTGCTTGTGAATCGATATCGGGAACATTCGTCTTCTTCTGGCCGAAAACGGAAAATTCATGGAGGAAAAATCGCGATCAGAAACGGGCGTCGATGAAGAATTGGGTCGCATAGTTTCAAAAAACGACCAGGAAAGAAGGAATAAAAAGGCAGGTGGAGGGGAAAAGAAATCGTTGATCGTAAAACGAAAAGAAATAAACGCGACTGAACAAAAATGGTTGCCCGAAACGACCTGTCGTGATGCTCGTCTTTTGGTCTCTATTTTCGTGCTTCTTTCTGATATCATGATCACGCTGTTTCTCGATTGAGGTTAGGTGCACATAAACGACGTGATACAATTGAATTCGAAAGGATAATACAGCATCTTTTCGTAATGCGATCATAGAATTGTATTATATTACTAAAAATTAAAAATTGCGATATAGATATCGAATCAAACAATGGATTTAAATTAATGATTCACGTAACGTTAAATTAAATCATTGTGTATACTATTTCGAATATTAAAAAATTCTAAAACTAGTGCATAAATAACAGTACTATTCGCAACGACAATTCAGCATTTTTCATAACGATTTTCGTAGCAAATTCTACGATCGAATTATATATATTATGTTATTAGAAACGTAAAGAGACTTATAAATATTGCAATATATTGCGATTTAGATATTAATTTAAAGTCAAATACCGTTGAAACCACTTTATATATCATTTTCAATATTATAAAATTACTAAAGATGAATACGAACGACACAATACTATTATGGTTCGCAATAATTCAGCATCTTTCGTGGCAAATTATAAAATCGAATTATGCATATTATGTTATTAGAAATGTAAAGCGACTTACAAATATTGAAATATGTTAAATGTAAGATATAATTTTAAATTCCTATAATATTGAAACATCATATATACATATATATATACTCTTTTTTAAAATTATTAAAGATGAACACGAATGACGCAGTATTATTGTAACGACAATTCGCAACGACAATTCGATATTTTTTATAATGATTTTTGTAGCGAATTTTTAAATCGTATGATCGAATTATATATATTATTAAAAACAAAACGACTTACAGATGTTGAAATATGTTGTGATGTAGATATTAATTTAAATTCACGTAACGTTGAAACCACTTTATATCACTTTCAATATTATAAAATTACTAAAGCTAGGTGAACACAAATGACGCAGCACTATTGTAAGTTCGTAATATTTCGGCATCTTTCGGTAATTTTCGTAAAGGAATCGTACGATGTAATACGGAAAATACCGAATAGTGCCGAATTGTCGTGAGTATGTATAATGATACTGTCATTTATGTGCAGTTAACCTTAAAAATATAGTACATTTGTCGAATCATATAACCGTTATTGCAATAAGAAAAATCACTCATCTGCATCGAATCTAAGCAGCTTTTTTATTTTTCATTTCCGATGATATTCAAGCTACACTTCGAAGATAGAACAATTTCGAAGTGACGATTGATTGAATGATAAAAAAGTATTGTACATTTTATTTCGATATTTCCAAACAGTCTCTAGAATTTTTCTTTTTATTATAAAGTTTTTTCTTTGTTGAAAAATAAATATGAGTGTAATATTTAAAAGATCAAAATCAATATAGACTAACAAGATCAAGATTAAGTTATAAAAAAAACAACATTTTAATGATATTAAGATATTTATGTTGCATTTAAAATTGTACATTGCAACATAATCTCTTTTATGAAATTTCCAAATTTTTAGATCCTTCGATTATGAAACATTGACAGTTGATTTTAAGAAACTTGGAATATGATAGCTTATATTACATAATAATGCATTCTGAAATTGTTTGAAAAGATCGATCAAGTAAAATTTTAATAATAGAAATAGAAGCAAAATTCGAAATATAAAATCTTAATTTCGATAATTTGAAATATATAAATCATCTCATAAGTATTATCTGTTTAAAAATATAATTTTAATTATAAAAAATCATTTATTATAAATTCGTTAACTGGCAAGTCAAAAATCTTATCAGAATGCAATCCATCATTGTCTTTCTTTTTAAATGTTATTAAAAAGAAAATTTTTATTATAATTGAGGATCAATAAATACTATACAAAGCCTCTGATTGAAACAGTTATGAGGAATCTAAATGATGCAAAAAGCTGTTACGGATGAAAGCCTATATCGGTTCAAGTTACGGTTCCTTAGACTGTTATTATATCAATTCTGTAGCAGTTCTACGTCCGTTTTGTTCCGGTTTAAAACGTTTTATAGTTGTTTCTATATACTATAGGAAAAACTAGAAACCTGAAATAATTCTGAATCACAATTTTATTATAAAATTACACAAAGATACAAAATACAAATTTTATCATTTTCTTTTTTAATTTAATTCTCTTTATACAAATGTAAGAAAATATAACACATTGCCAATGTGATCTATTTTAAGTGAAAATAATGAAAAGATAAAAAAAATATGGAGCAACTATTTAGGTCAATGAATTTACTTTCGTTGTTCATTTTATTTTTGTTATTTTATTGAATTTAAGACAATAATAGGAAAGTAATAGGAATAATTTCGATATGCTTCAGTAGTTTATTACAGATATTGTATGTGCAAATATACTTGCTTGAAATTTTTTCAAATAATGTATGCATTGCATTTATTGTAAATAGATAATATCACAATTTTGTTAAATATTAAATATAAAAAATTATATAAAAATATAATATATAGAAAAATATAGAAAAAAATATATAGAAATAAATACATAGAAATGTAAAAAAAATATAATTAAATAAGTCAACTAAAAACCCAACAGAAAATCCTTATAATGTTTCGCATTAAATTTACAATTAGATCTACAAATTCGATTTGTTTTCTTATGAATTCTCTTCGAGTAAAAATCTCCAAGACTCAAAGGTGTTGAGGGGAAGAGAACCTGTTCGAATACGTTTCGTTACGTGTTCGTTACAGCACGTAATGCGTTATGCAAGACCGATAAAACGAAACTCGAACGGCCACGGTACATACGGTCATCGTGATTAATTAAACGCTTTCTTCGAAACTCGGTAAAGTTTAACTCGTTTCATCACGTTTCAAGCGCGATTCGAGGAACGATTTCGCTCTTTTTAATTATGCGTCGTTAAGAACGATCAAAGTAAGACAGCTCAAGAAGGTGGTCAATGAGGACACTCGTTCGTTTCTCATTTTTGATGAAGGATTTGCGATATACTGGGTGTTTAGTTAACTGCGATAAAGAAATGATAATTCTTCTATCAAAATATGGAAAAATAATTATCTATCCAAAGTCTTGTTTTTCGAAGAAATCGAATTTTAAAATTTTCCAAGTTAGTTTTGATTTATTTTTTACTAAATACAAAGAGATAATTGAAAAAAGGGTTATTCTATCTGCGAAAATAAATGGAAAATATAAAACAAAATTTTTTCATCTAAAGACACGTTATCGAGGAAATTGAATTTAAAAAATGATTATTTTTTCACTACAGATATTTAATTTTATTTTTCTCGAACGTTCGAGAAAAAAAAATTCTTTCTATATTTTCGATTTATTTTTACATGTATCCTATATTATCAATTATTAAAAACTCGAAATTAATAATTTGTCGTAGATTTATCTTCAATTCTTGATTATTATTCGTTTTTATTCTTCGCGAAGAGCTATTTATTACTTTATTTCCAAGAATCGACATATCAATCACGATTAATATATTAATAATTTTTTGTAATTAAAATGTTGAAACGTCGATAAAATTTTTCGCTGAGCAAACACTTTTGAAAAAATTTATTTCTACTTGATTTCAATTTAATCATTTATCATGAAGTTTATCTTCGAATAATAAGTGAGGAATAATTCAGACATAATCGAGAAGACGAATGAGACAGCTTATGAAATGCAACAAGTATAAGAGTCGGAGTTTTCAGCAAAGCTGAGACGAAACTTCTTGAAAAATTCTAAACAGTATCTATCGAGTTTTGGTGACAGAACTAGATTAGAATTAATAATACGAAATCTTGATGTAATTTTAAAACAAAGAAATTAATAATCGACAACGGAAGTTTATTTTTTATTATATAAAATTTTATCTTCAAAACTTATTTCTATACAAAATTTGTAAATCAAGTACCGGTAAATAATTATTATTAATTAAATAACTATAATCAACCTAATATCGATTTTGTAGTATTGAAACTAAAACATGAGTCAAAACTTTATTTTCTATAACTGTTTCAATCCTTATATGTAATATTTGAAATGTAGAGTTTAATTATTCATTTTCTTAAAAATAGCGTTAAATTATTTTCATGATGAACGTTTCTATTTAAAGAAAAAAAAATCCATACAATTAGATGAAAAATGTTTGTTATTTTTAATTGATGAAGAAGGCTACCAGTCGTGCCAGCTGTAAATCTAAAAATACTCTCCCCATAGATGTTACAAAAGCAAGAGAACACACGAGAATATTAGCATAACGACTACTATTTTTTAATAAACTCTGTGACCAAGAGATACACGCGTATTTTTGCAGAATACTTCAGTATAGCTCTCTGCATATGTATATATAATGTGTTCCAGATAAAAACCGATAAATTTCACTAACATATTTAGAATATCATTATGAAAAATCTTATATTTCTTTCTTTATATAAATTATCATGATATTGTCACACAATTTTAAATAATCATATGATGGATAAAACATTTTTTTTTGTTCAAAATTATTTCTCAAATCTGCAGCCAATCATTTTATCCGGGACACTCTATATGCATTCTACTTATAGATTCCAGAATTCGCGTGGAGTATCCTAAACGCTATAATGCAGTCCATATACAACGTATCATAGACACTGAATATCTCTTGTTTCGAGCGGAGAATAGTCGCTCGAAATGGAGAGTAACAGTATGCAATGTACAATTCGGTTAAATCGTGCACAGGAAATGGAAAGAACAAAACACGAAACCGGCGAGGATGGACATGGCACGCAAGCAAAACGCACCGAAAATAGCTTTCTCATTTTCATTTAAACACCGGCTAGCCGTGTTTTCTCGACGAGAATTCACGAGAATGTGAAACATTATGGTACACGCGAGACGACAGATAATCGAAACCGCGTCGCGGTTTCAATAATGCGACGTTATTGACGTTCCCCGAATGTTCGTCGATGATGGAAGACAAGACAGTGACGTTTACGTAATGGAATTATCGTTTTCATTAATCATGCTGCTTTTCCTTCTGCAGGTTCACGTTCTTGAACTTGTACATGGCAGGTGATACAAGAATCACATGTCTTCTAAGTAAAATTTATCTTTACAATGCTTCGTGGACGATAAACAATATTCAGATTTATTCATAGCAATTTATGTTTGGATAATATTGTTTAGAGATTATTATTTTATATATTCAATTATTATAGTAATGATATTGTTTTTCTTTTAATTTTTTCATTGATTCTAATTATTATAGATAAAAAATAAGAAAGTAACTATGTAGATCTTATTCAATTTTCAATTTAGCAATTCCCTGATAAATTACCTAAAATAAAATATATATTATGAAATCTGTATGATACATTCATAAAAATTGAAATTTGAATAAACATATGTAATCTATTTATATTATATTATATTATTTTAATATAAAAATAAATATTAAAATTAATCACTTATTTCATATGTTAAAAAAAATCATTTTTATCAGAAAATGATATATACAAAGTAAATTTTTCTCATATATCTATAGGTATAACATATCCAATGTGAGAATCACTATTCTGGAAATGACGTATGCCCCAAAGGATTAAATAAACATTTTCTAGCATATATATAAAAATATATACATATATATTTTTAAATGTATATCGAGCTATATGGCGAAAAGACGAGGAAGCGTTTCAATTCCATAAAACGAACCGGTACCAGATGAGCTCTCAATTCCCTGAAGTGCATGGTCATTTTTCATCTTCGTTTATTTCGAAAAGATGAAACAAAAATGAAGTTTCTCAAATATGTATACTTATACTATATGTCAACGAATATATACTATAACTAAAATTCATTAAGTTATTAAAAAATTATTAGTAACTAAAAACGATACTAGCAATATCCTTCGTGATTTTTTAAATCGCAGTTCATTTGAGAACCATTGCTTTAAACCAGAATAATTCGATGATCATTTCCCCCAATTTCTCCATCCAAGAATCATCTAGGTTAATTCCTAATTGGTATTAGCAAATTCGCAAAGTCAACGTGTCCCGGAAAGTTACCCCGATTTATGATATCGACCTTAATACATAATCCATTTCCATGGAAGTACTAGACCAAGTAAGTTTCAAACATCCATTTCATTCAGAAACGAGAAAATTTGAAATTTAAAAATGCGAAATCTATCCTAGTAAATTTTATCGACAACGACTTATTTTTGTTCGATATCGATGTTTCTCATCGATCGATCGTTTTAGCTCTATTTATCATTTCATTTTTAATTCTTTGTTGAGACAAGTCGAAAAAAGATCTAGCAAGCTGCATACCATATGTGTTATTCTTCTTTTCTTTTCTTTTTCTTTTCTTTTTCTTTTTTTTTTATTTTCAACGAATAACGTGGCTTCTTCCCACGACTTGTCAACTCTTTGATTTTTACATAACCTAAAAAAGATGCAAGAATTAAAATGTCATAAACTATAGAATCATTGCCAAAACTGGATAATATAGATTAAGCTTATATTTCCAATTGTAGATTGGTAATTAAATTTTATTTAAAATATAATATTTAAATAAGATAATTATTTCATAACGTATTGTATGAACTTTTAAGAAACTTTTATCTGCATATAAGATGAAAGAAGAAATAAGAAAAATGGGGAGAAAATTTAAAAGATAATTTTCGAGATTAAAATAAATATAAAATTTGGAATTTAAAGATATTCGTTAATTAAAATTATCAGCAAATTAAATCGAGATAAGTTTTTTTTGTTCTTACAATAATTAAACATGCAAAATTATAAAAATTAATATTAATTTCTATTTCAGATAGAAACATAATTGTACATTATAATTATATCAAATTATCTTTATAATAATATCTTAACTTTACTTTTCTATGTATAACATATATTTTTAGGTTAGTAATAGAGTTTCATCTCCGCCATACTTTGTTTTTCTTTCTCTCTTTCTTGCTTCATCTAGTGCAAAATTAAATTACCCACAATTTTAAAATAAGCTTCAACCTTAAATCTTTTCCCTACTTTAAACATTCTGTATATACTTTATTCGAATATTACTTATATCTCGTATTATGTACTTATCTTCAAATTAATCTGGATCGATCGAGAGAAAAAAAAGATAGAAGACGTTTTCCGATATATTAGTGAAGAGTTCGAAGAGGAATAGGCCGAAAAATGTTCCAGTTTCGTTTGTAGAAGCAGCAAAATAGACGGTCCGTTAACTTTCCAACTGAGATCGTTATTGGAAACTCTTTTCGTGGAAGAAAACTCGTTATCTGCCGTCTGGATGGGTTTGCGCTCGGTACGCATACGACCCAACGAAAGGGATGCATAGGAGTCAAACGGAAGGAAGGGGCCACCCACCAACACTTGAAATCACACCGTGTATACACATGTGCGTGTGCCACCGACTAATCGATAAGTTTCTCCACTGTTGGCTAAACAATATCTAGCACAGTTGATGATTTTGATGATTCTCAAAGAGAGATTTCTCGCGGCTGGGTTCGTCAAGTTCGTCGTAGGTTCGATCGTGTGTATATACATATATGGAAGCTTTATGTTTGCGCACTGGCCGAGAAATTGAAATTGCAATCGAGCACTGACCGCGTCGATCAACGCTGAACACGCGATCGTTATTATTAATAACCTTTTGTTCGAATCTATTCGTCGAATTGGACTATATGACGTTCGAGAGAATGTCATTTAGAGAAAACGATTGGAACTATCGATGTATCGATATTCGATAGGAATCTTCGAGTTTCGAACAACTTCACTTGTGTCCAGTGATAGAATAAGGTTAGGTCATTTCGCTTTCGTGTCTAATTCCGAAGATATAGTGTCAAGTGCTGCAATCTAATGGCGATTGTATAAACTGTATATAAATTAATAAAATAAATGAAATTATCAAGCAAGATTCGACATTTTGTTATTATATACATAGTACACTTTTTAATATTTAAAGTAATTCTATCGTGTCAATTATCTCATATTTATTTATTAAACTAGAATTGATAAATTTATTAAAAACTAATATTATATCCTCTTTCTAAATACTCTTTCAAATCTTGCTTTCTTGTGTCAATTTTTATTACGTCGAAATAAATTCTAGAAGAAGAAAGAAACTTCAAAAGACTCATTAGTTATTAAACATAAAATATAATAAAAATCAATCAAAACTACAATATAGATTAGTTTTCAAATCAAAAAAACTTCAGAGAAAACAAAATTTGTACTTCTTACCTTACATTCCATTTTCGATATCAAATTTTCGAAGAAATTAAATCCAAACGTTTTATCTTCATCTGCAAAATCCAAAAACCACGAAAGACAATCCGGTGCACACGAGCAAATTCGTTTCGTTTCGAATGTCGCACGAATGTCGGACGAACATAGGTTAGTATCGGTCAAGGTTAAGCAATCGATGCTGGAAATTCACGCGGTCCAAGCGCTGTATTGGCATCGGGTCTTGGCGCGGCTGACTACGTCCCTGCGAGTGGGGACGCCCGTGAAACAAATAACCCTTTTTACAGACGTCCACGAGGAAGTTCGGGCGTCGCGTCGGCTTCAAAGCGATTCAACCTCGTGTTTCGGCGTTGAGAACAATTCTCGAATATCGCCGTGTTTCTTTCTCCCTCTCTTCTTTACCCTCGAAAATATCCTCTATACGATTCCGTCACGGTTTATTCGTAGTAGTTCTTTCTTCGAAAATAAGCTCCTTAGTTCACGAAAGGAAGCGCGACAGGAGTTGAGAATTAATTTCCACGAGAATTTCTGTCAAGGACGAGCCAACACGTGGACAACGAACATCCGTATCCGGGAGCATAGGCGAACAGAGACTCGGCCAAGGTCGGACAATGAAAATCCTTCTGACCCTGTAATTATTTGGCATTGCACTTTGGCTGAACTCACGGCCTTGACCATCGTTCTTGATGTGGTTAATTTTCGTTCCTGGCTCCTGGCTACTTGATTAAACGAAAAACGTATAAGCAGGATATTGTGTAGGTTGCAAGAATTTTATAAATATGAGGAAGGGATAAATATACGGAAATGCCAGAGGTCCTGAAAAAAAAACTTGAGAAAACCAAGGTTGATTTAAAATTTATTATTCTTAAAAGAGGTTAGGTTGTTCTCTTAAGGAGGAGAAGGAGAGATCGTTTTTTTACGAGATGATGAATTTGAAGATCGAATTTATTGCAATCTAATTATTGTAATCTTTCTTAAAAACTTTGTTGTAATTTTTTATAGTACAAATAGAGACGATATCGATAAGATTACGTGTTAATTTACGTAAATTAAATTAGATTAGATAAAAATAGGCTAAATTAGATTGTTAAAAAAAGATTAGATTATCTCTTTTTATCAGAAATCTAGATATTGATTACACATACAATCCAAATTTATACTCTAGACATTTATTGTATTTTTTTTTTTTTTTGATAATAAAAGACGAGATCAATTATCAATTAGATTAGGTTAAGTAATTTATAATCAAATTCCCAAGAACTATATCTCACCCGTATTTGATTATTATCAAAAAATGTTTAGACAATAATAATGTCTCAAAAAACGAAACTCAACCTTGCACTTTGACGACCCTGACTTCTCGTTCCTGACATAACCTTCTATTCGTTCCTGCCCTTCTAATATCTGATCAGAAATCCATGCAAGGAGGAAGCGTTTCGTGGGAAGGAGGAATTTTGGAAATGCGAGCGGAAATTGGGAACGCGAGACGCCCGTGGAACGGCGGAAATGTGGAAACGCGGGGGAAATTCCGAGTAAAAGAAACAGAAAAAAGATAAAGATAAAAGGGAACGCAAAAGTTTGCGGAAGGATTTGAAGAAGGAGAGGGAAAAAGTGGCATCAAATGAAAATATGCAAAAGAGGAAGAAATATTTGCAAGAAGGCATAAACGTGAGAGGAGGGGGCTGAGTTTCGTTTTGTCGGTGTCGAATTCGTGAGTTTTGCTCGAGCGGCTCGAGGAGCTCGAGGCTGAAGCACGCGCAAGAGCAAAATGAAGGGTGAGCTCTGAGATAAAGGAAAGCGAAGCAGTTCGCGGAACGAGTTCATTCAAACTTGAATAAACACGAGCCAACCTATAACGATGCGGTTATTTCGAATAGATCGTCGTGGTTATGTATTCGATATGGAAATCGATGGTCCAGATGGATGAAATTGATTAAAATAATAGTGTAATAAACGAGATTTATTTCTTCTCGTATAGGATAGGATAAAAATTATACTTTCGATAAATAGATTGAAGTGAGAGGTGAGAACATTCGAAATTCCGAAATTCCGTTTTGCTATTTCATTCGAAAGAATCCATGTAAAGGATGATTCGTATATAATAATTCATTGCAGAGAAATCAATTGGTTTTTTATTTAATCGAATTGAATTTATTCTTGTTTTAATGGCGATCTCGAATTCTCGTTATTTCATGAATGATACTTTCATATGTTTCTTAATATAACACATTTTATTTATTATTATAATGATGTTAATTTATTCAAGTATTGATCGTATACCGTCGATAATGAAAAGAATTAAGATGTATAAAAATAAAGTGAGAATAATAATGAAAATAATGATACAATCGTAACAAATTAAATTTAATTATAAGTTTAAATTGAACTTTGTTTCTTTGAATCAAACGATGCATCCGATGAATATTCAAAATAGGAGGAATATTTTTCCGGAAACTGAGTTTCAATGATGGCTTCTAGATCTTTGCATTCACACACTTTGTTTTTGCATTCCGATTTTCCAACCTTGCGGCATCGCCGAGGAAAATTGCATAACCGAGTTCTTCTTTTAACGAGAAAACTATCGAAGGATGAAACTTTTACGAACAAGTAACTTGATTTCAACAAGGTATTAATTCTGTTTCTTGAAAAAAGTTATAGGAAAAGTGGTAATTTCAGTGGTTGAACTATATAATGGAGGAAGAGAAAGGAGATAATTGGAACTCGTTTAATCAATCTGGATAAAAATAATCCAGTTATTTTATCAAAACAGGATGTTTATAATTACGTAGCTTATATTTTTGGTTAAATTAAAGTTTCTTTCATTATCAGTGTTTCCTTATCTTTTTGGATTTGGCGATATTTTAAATTTAGCTAAATTTTAAAATGGTATGCTATAATTCTTAACATAACAATTTTTAGTAACATTTTTATAATAACGTGTAGGATAATTTGGTATTTGTTTAAAAAAGGAACAAATAATTAAAAAATATTAGTAAACGTAAAATTATTGATATCATAAGTATTAAACATTATTTATAAAAATCTAATAACATTTTAACACATTTGTCGTGATTTATATTAATTTTGATTTTTTATCGTAGAAAAAGATTATCAAATTGATTAGATATTAAATACAATAATTCTTCATTTTTTAAAATTTATATCTCTAGAGGTTCTTGGAAAATAAATGATCACTCATGAAATAATTTCCAAATAAATTATATCTTTCTAAAATTATCTTAAAATATTTCGCCGAACAAAATGATAATATCATCATTTATAAAAAAACGATTCGAAACGATTGGAAAAGAAATTTCGAAAAAACGAAACGAGATCAAATCAAAATCAAAATTAATTGTATCACTGGTCAAACCACTTACGAGAAATTGATACGAAATTATTAACATATCTGGTCAATTTCCATAAAGCCAACTTTTAAAGAAACGAGTAACAAACGTTTTCTAGATGCAATCGTTGTTTCAAACCGGATGTGACGAGTTTCGAGAAATGGAGATATTAAACCAACTTCCTCCGACAACAACAAAGCAGCGAATTTCGTGAAACGAATAAAACTCGAAGGAGAAACAAAATCATCAACCGTGGAAAAGGAAAATAGGAGAAAGAAAAAAAAAAAGAAGGAAAGTCGAAGAAAAAGTGGGGTAACAAGTTCTGCCCCGAAGCTTCTCGCTCTTCCGACAGAGACGCGGAGGACAAAAGAGAAGAAGAAAAAGTCGTGGGGATATCTGATGTGCACGTTTAATAATGATGAAAAGATGGATTTCACTGGAATACTCTGGTTGGAAATCCATATACTCGTGCAGGAAACGCACATTTGAAATGCGGTGAAGGATTTAATGAGCGATTAAATACAGGAACAGAACAGGCCGAGCTCGGTGGAAATGAAGGACGCGCGTTGACTGGCGATTTCCTTCTCTGAAGAAAATCCAGTTTTATATTATGTTAATGTGAGCAAGGTGAGTATCAGATCGTTTCAGATGAAAGAATGACAGAATGTTTAACAAGATTTCTAAAGTTTACGATTTTATTGAAAGCAAGGTCGCTTGTTCCAACATGGAATATTATACTTTTACTCGACAATTATTGGATTATTATATCCTCTCTCTAGAAAGCTTTATTAATTCATATGTTGAAGTTGCAGTTCATCGTAAATATCCAATTTGCCTTTTTATATCGAAAACATTGATAAAATATTTATTATAAATCGTAAATTTTTAACGAATGTTAACAGTTATATTTTATTTTACACATTCGTAAAATAAAGTGTAATATATAAGTTCTTAAAACGATTTCAGAGTTCTCTTCAGAGTTGTTTCATGTCTACTTCTCTGGCCATTTATCATTGAGAATGAAAAATTCAAGAACGCGATATTATATTACGCATTAAGGTGGGTTTAAACTCGTATTATATCGTCATTGAATATCATCCAGTGTTATTATATGGTGCAACGATTTATAATTTTATCTTATATCAACGCTGTACATCTGTCGGAGAAACGAAAAAATCAAAATTCTGTACCATAATTAGTTTTTAATAATATCTGCTTAAAACTTATCGGTGTGTCTTCCAAATTTTCTGAAAATTTTCAACGATGACACAATTTCTCATATTCTAAGATGTTTTATTCCTTGTTAATAGAATTCCACTTTACTTTCTCTATATTTTGTAGAAAAAACTTTTATAAAACTGATTCATTTCTATTTTTAGTCCCTTTCAAAAGCTTTCATCGTGTAACAAATGGTTAACGGCCTCAACCATCGTTTGCAACTGTCCGATAAAACAACGTTATAAAGCAGCTTTATAAATGGTTATTTGCATCATATATTATTTTTCTATTACAAACACGACGAGATTCATTCTTCATTAGTCGATAACAACGTTAGTTGGATAACGCGTCAATTCGATACGAGGGGAAAAAACGGTAAATCTTCAAATCATATTTTGATAGAAAACGAAGCAACGTTTCCTCCCCGCGTTAATGCCCAACTTCGATACGATGATACAACAGTGACGTAACAAATGTAGATGGCCATCTAAACGAGATCGATAAAAAATGATGCAAAAGAAAAGCCGAGCCGGTTTCGGACAACGGTTCTTCTTTGGCTCGAAGTCGTTCTTCGGGGCGAGCGGATCGATCGAGGTCCACCTCGATGAAATCTCCTGCCAACTCGGCCACCGAACACAAAGTTCCCCGGACCACGGTGTTTCAGTTCTCGCGTGATTCTGCGAAATGGCGAGAAATGTAGGCTAACGTGTCCCACCCACGCTTCTTTCTTTTTTCCTTTCCTCTCTCTCTCTCTCTCCGTCTCTTTTTCTCTCCACTCGTCGAAATAGTGTCTCCGTAGAAAAGCTGAATGAAGAGGAAGAAGCGAGAAAGATGGAAAGAGTGCGAGAGGAAAGGCGGGATTGGATTGGCTGGGACGTTCGCGCATGCGCGAGCATCGCGGAATTTCAAACGATCGAACGGACCACCCACGCGAAACGGATTCTCTTCTGACTATGACACTTAGCCCGTGCAAGGGGCACGTGATTTCCTGAGGACAGTGTCACCGATAGTTACCACTGTTGATTGTTACGATCGTTATGATTAATGTTCCCGGCCACACGATCGTGTCGTCAAGCATTAGATAATTCGAGGATGAAATCAGTGTGACGAGTTGTTTCAGAAAGTAACCGTTTTAAAGGTGGAACCACAGGAACTGTATTGGAAAAATTTTATTTTCTTTTGTAGAAATAAATGAATATTCTCTTAAAATCTCATTCTGGACGGAAAGTAGCCGCCGTGTGAATGAGCTTATATAATACTATAAACGGTTTTTGGTTTTATCTCTCGAATAATTGGCATACAAAAAACTGAATAGAGTGTTCTTGACAATTCGCGAAATGTATATAAATGTATACAAAATATATGCAGGCCAGTTTGGTTTTTTCGCTTAATGCCACCACTGTCAGCTGCACGCGACTCGTATCCGGAATTTATGTCGCGAGAAAGAACATTCCAAGGGCTGGACCATCCCGGATCCGGGGGGTTTCGACCGTGTAATTTTTGCTCGACTTACAAACTGGTTTGACTGGTATTACGTCGCGTGGAATTTTGGTGGATATTCGTCGACACTCGTTATCAAAACGATATAAAATTGGATTTGATCTCCAATGATAAATTTCTATAAAATACCTTCGTTTTGAGAAGGTTTGAAAACTCTAATATTCACATAATGTATAAGACAATTAAGGGAAATTAAAAAATGTATAATTCTATCACAGAATTAATTAGTTGATTGTCTTTGAATTAAATAAAATTAAAAGTCCATCCCAAGAGATCCGTAATTACGTTAACATAAATAACTCTAAGACCATAAAGTGAGTGCAAAAGAACTTGACAATCCACAAATTGCCGAACGAATATTCGAACAAACTAATGAAACAAAGAGAATATCTATCAGAAGATCTTCTAATTTCCTTAAAACAAATTATACTTTCGCCATGATTATCAATAATCAAATCGTAATCAAACCAAGTTGATCGAAAACTATCTCGCGATCGAAAGACTAATGCTTCAACCCCCGATCGTATCCGATCCTAAATATAAACGTCGATCTTGGTCAGGAAGCGGTGTGCACGGTACGTGAGAACGATTAAAGCGGCGGAACACGTCCGAAGACACTTCTGTAACGTGACCCCTCGAGTCGATAAAAATCAGGGTGAGCATCTCGATGACACGCAGGATCCCTCCTCGTATCTCCCCACGGCTCTACCCCCTTCCTAAGCCAGATATGCGCACGGTTATACGAGCCAATGGCGCGGCGGAGTATCGACATAATCGTTCCCGTGGATACACGCAGAAATATATTCCATGCCTCTCTCTCTCTCTCTCTCCATGCCAAGCGTTGTAATCGGGTGTTTCCTCATCACGACACATTGAAGCGGTGTCAGGTCCTCGACGATGGTCACTCGCTTCCATGACCGGGGCACACCGGACGACAGGACATTGTCCATTATCGCCGTGCCCTCGTCTGCTTTTCTCCTTCTCTCCGCCCCAACTCGCCCCTCCTCCTTTCCCTCCCTTTCTCTCCGCCGGGGATTTCGCACGCCTCCCCTCCAGGATTTCTTTTCCTCCTCCAACTTTTCTCTTTCGATTTTCGCGCCTCGCGAATCCGGGACGGGAATTAACTTTCTAACGATGTTCTAAGCGGTGGCGCGTTTTCTCCTTCGAGGTTTCTTACTGTCGCTTTTCTTTCGAGGAGCAGGAGGAGGAGGGGGAGGCTTTCGAATCCGTTAGTCGATGATGTACGAAGATTGATCGATTGAAGTCGATCGAGATGAAAATACAAACTTCTTTGCGATTTCTAATTTGTCGATATCGATATCCTGGATGATAATTCTTTCATTTCTACTCATTTCTAATATATATATATATATCTTTTATTATGAGAGAAAAATCCGTAATTTGTAAAGAAACTTTGTTTCTTTGATTCAAAAAGATTTATATAACTAAATTCGATCTCAGGAGAAGAAGAATTTATTAGCGTCACGGCGAATGCATTAATAACAAAACCCATATCCTTGCCACGCGAGAACTCGTGTTTCAACCCTTTCTCACGAGATTCATGCGAACTTCGCGCTGTCTCCCACGCGCGCAATCCATTTTACACCCACCCCCGCCCAATCTTGTCTCCCGATCCTCGTGGACGCTCTATTTCCAGCCCTTTATTCCAGCGGCCGATTTCACGGAAGGTCATGGTTCAAGGTAGCTGCCTTTCACGTTAAATCGAAACGCTTATCTCGATCTGATTGCACGCGCTCCCTCACCCTGCGAGGGTGAATCGCACGGCCCACTTGCGATTCGTTTGTTGCACTTCCCTCCACGTGACCGTATATATACTTTACAGCTTGGAGATTAATCTTAATCAATTGGATAAATATTGTTAAAGTTTTGTCAGAGAAATAATATTTAAAAGGTTACAATGGGGACTGGAGAAAGTTGTAATAAAATATGTAAACTTGTGAGATAATTTGTGAGAATTTGCGATGGAAATTTATTGGAATCACACTTGTTAATAATTATGAAAATTTCTTTGTTGGAAAAATAAAACATTGAAATTGGGGATATGAAAGTTGCGAAATTCTCGTTAAATAATTTCTGAAAGTTTTAAAAAAAGTGTTTAAAAAAATGGCGATTGAGGTCATTAGTGGAATTGAGAGAAGTGAAAGTTACGAAACCTTAGTTAATAATTATGAAAATTTATGTTATAGAAATGATGTTTAAACTGGAATGATAGTTGCGAAATCTTTGCTACTAATTATGACACTGTTAAAAAAATAATGTAGAAATAGGTGGACGAAAGTTTACGAAATCTAATAAAAAATTATGGAAATTTTGTTGAAAAAGAAAATTAAGATAATAATAGGGGCAAGGAATGAACATTGCGAAATCCTTGTTAACACTTAATTATGAAATTTTTGTCTGATATGAAATGACATTGGAGTTTAGATTTCATATTATTAGAAAAATTAGTGGATTGCTGTATTTAATTTGAAATAATAATTTGCTTCTAGATTAAGCAATATATTGCTTCAAACGCAGCACTTGTGCTTCTAATTTGTTACGAGTTATCTGTAGATGAACCAAGAGATACATCTTCGAACAAAGTCAAAAGGACTACGTGAAAGAGAAATCTCGTAGAAACTTAAATCGTTCTCACTGACATAGATCCGAAGGAATCGTGTTTCTCCTATAATAACTTTTTCACGGATATATCTATATACCATGTGTCTATAGACACATCAAAGAGTACACGTATCATTTTTCGTACAAAGATCGAACAATCATCGAAAATTTGATATTAAATTACGATCTACGTACTACAAAAAAGCATCCATTATATCTAACCATTGTATATTTTTCTTGTAATGCCAAGTTTTTTTTATCTATTACATCATTCATACTTGATATAAAATTATCCTTATTTTTTTCCTTTCAATATTATAGATTATTATAAAGCGAATTCATTTAATTAATTTTTAAATCACGATTGTTATCACGCAAATTTTATTCGTCAAATATTAAATTATCGTGGATTTCCTTGAGATCGATGTTCGAGAAATTCAGAAAATTCTTTACATAATTTCCACGAGAAATTCTTATCAAGGAAAACGAGAAGAACAAATGAAAAAAAAAAAGAAAAGACTGGAAACATGCATATATCTGATCAATTCGTTTCTTCAATCGTCAGTATAGGAAATCATTGGAAAGAACTTAAAGCTGATCGATCGATAACCAGAAATTCAGCAATATAGTTGTTTCTCGAAGGTCCTTTCACTGGAAGGTCGCGCACGGGAAGATCTCTCTCTTCGATCTGACGAGAGAAATTTAACGGAAGGTCGTGCGATTTTCAACAGAGACATGTAGTTTCTGTTAAATTTAGAAAGACCAGCACATTTAACGCTGTAACAGCAGCAATTTCATTTACAAAATAAACAAAAATTATTACAAATAAATCGAATTATATCTTTATCCAATATTCTTTCGTTACCCCCATCGTTGAAGATCGAAACAAACAGTCCCGATGTTAAGTTTCGAGCTTCAAAGACGAATGCCGAAGAATTGACTAATTACGAGGCCAGCCAGCGATTGCCGCGATTAAACTTATCTACGAAAAAAGAAGCAGAAGAAAAAAAGAACTGCGTGGTCGTTTAATTAAACGAGCCTCCAGCTCTGGTATCGGTTGGCGTCGACCAGTCTCCGCGGCGGAAAAGGGCAGAGTTCACGGGTAAAAAATCAGTACTCGCGATAAATTTCCAAAGCTTCTCCGCGGCGACTTTACGGCCGTGGAGGGGAAAAAACCGGATCCAAGTGAATGGAAATACCAATCGGGAAATAATAAAAATGGGTGGAGGGGGGATGCCATTCTGGCAACGGTCCAGCCGGCTTCCGGTATTCTCCAAGGCGTCACGAGCGAGGGACAAAAGGGAAGAAGGTCCGAAAACTTGCAATCGAGAACAATATACCCCTCTCTCTATACGTGACTCATTTTCCTCGCTGATTTCGTTTCCACGAAATCACCATTCGCATCGATTTAAAATCCCGTGCCAAAGGGATTAACGTGGCGAAGTTTCAGGATGATAATGCAGCCCCCAACTTTTCCCTTCTTTCCGTAGTAGCATCGTGGACTGTGCTAATTTCTCGTTTATACAGTCTCTTTCGATTCGTTTTTTTTCTTTTTTGAAAAGAAATAAGAGAGATCGAATGTATATATATATATTGAGGTTGATATAAATTATTGATTAATACGGGTTCAGTGTTGGTTATTAAAAAAAGAAGTTTATCGAGAAAAGTTGGAAAATTGTAAGGACGTCTCGTTTACGATATTCTTAGCTAGATGAATAAGTAATCTATATATTGTGAAATATCGAACTGTGAACAATTATTATTTGTTTGGATATCGATAATTTTATATTAAATTTTAAAAATATTTAAATAAATGTATTTGCAGATTTAACTTTTCGGGAGATAAATTTCTTCAAGTTATATTTAATAATTCAAAAAAGGATTTATAGATATCGACTTTTATGTTATATGAACTTTCGTAGATACAACGTCTTCTGGAATTAATGGCTTCAAAGAGTAGAATTCTCATCTCAGATTTACTTTTCTCATTTAAAGTTTCGAACAAAGTTGCCATGTGTCTCTTGAAGCAGGCGCCTATGGTGCAGTAAACACATCGTCGAGGGTAATAAGGAATTCCCTTCCTTTTAGTCTCCAGATGCTCGTTTCAAAATGCTCTACTAATAAATTTACTACGCCTACGTGTTATAGGTATATATATATATATATCATATCGCAAGTTTAGAAAAGACAGGATATAATGTCTGTAAAAATAGACCACGTTCTTTAAAAAAAGAGTCTCAAAAATTTACAAAGGAATGCGATCAAAATTGAAAATCTTACTCTTCAGAATCCTCAACATGTTTTGTTAAATAGATGTAGCAACTGTTTCAGAATAATTAAAATAATAGAAATATATTCATTTCTTATTGATCCTGATTCCCATATTGACAATTTTTTCTATCGAATTGCATAATATCGTATAATTGTTCTTTGCTATTAGTTTAAATTTTATAATCATCGATGTACGTTCACATATGGTAACAGTTTTTAATAAATTTGTTTCCAATAATCGTTACAAGTGGGAAAAGATGTTTTACGATCTTTTAAAAGAATAATGAATTTATAAATAATGTTAATTAAAAAGTATTTTAAGAGATCGTTGAGATAATGATGCAATTCTCCAGTATCTCAATGATTTTGAAATTTCATTATCTTTTTAAAAAAATTGCGAAACATTCTGTTTTACACGTAACTTAGTCGTTAAAATCATCGCTGCACGCGAAATGTAAGCCATATAATCGCGAAATTCAAGCTAATAATAGAAAATACTATCAGTGACTAATAAAACAAAAAAAGAATTATAATATTATCGATATCAGGAAATAAAAAAATGAATTTTCTAATTTGCGAACTATCTTTTACCTATCCAGCTAAAATAAAATTAGCAATTCGTTTAAAAAGAAAACGCATAATTTTCAACGATGATCATCAATTAATCGTCTTTTCCTCTAAATCCATTACTTTTACAAATGATCTCTTATATTGATATCGATTTGTTTGAGCAAATGAAACGAGTTGCTATTTCATTCATATCTCATCAAATAGGATGTTACAAACGTTTGACCCAATTACGATAAACGATTTAATACAGTTCTCTCTAATATTTCAAATAATTACAGCGCGTATAATTTAATAACCTAAATAAAAAAAAAAAACAGAAGAATTAAAAAAAATAAATCTATCCAATTTAAATATCAAGTGTTCGCATTAACCGAGACACACATCCGGTGTTGACTACGACTACCAACGAAATATGTCAGTTGAAACCGGTAGCTGGAATTTATGTCGCGTGCATCTTGTACTTACACACGTTGGAACGTTATATTATGTTCGAAGGAAGCATACGATATCGTGCATAACGCGGACTAAATGTAAATACTAAGAAATCCAGATCCAGTGAAATATACGGTTGAATCGATAATGGAAGATGAAACACAATCGAATAGTGTGCCTGATATAGCGAGGGATACCTTTTCTTGTAGAAAATTCGTTTGATTCGATTGAAAATTGATGAGAATTTTTGTGTATATAATATAAAAGGGCTATAAAAGGTTTATCTGTTAATATATTTGTGAGATTTATATGATCGGTTCTAAATACCAAAATAAATATAAAAGTTGATATACAAAGCTTATTTATCAAGTTACAAGCGATTGAAGATAGAGAGAATGAGACCGCTCTGTCTTCATTGCACTAGTGGCGTTACACTCTGTTCCTATCTCGCTTCATCTAACTTAAATCGCTTATAACTCATTAAAGTAAATAAAATTTTTTAGATTAAGCAAATTTCCTTACGAGAAAACCTTTGCACATCGATGAACAATAATATGAGAATCAAACGTTTAAATATTTCTTTTAATTATCATACATATTATTGTATGGCTTTTTCTATGCTGCGAGAGAAACAACAAGATGAGGTATACCTTGTTCAATAGATCACACGTATAAATAGAATCATCGGGTTAAAGCGCGATTCCTTCTTATTTTCTCTCATCGCCTTTCTTCTCGTCCCGTTAATAATCGAGTTAATCGAACGAATTAACGATCCACGAATCGATCTATTGTTAGACACATGTGGAGAAAACAATGTAATGATATCGGCCAACTGTTGCTTTTAATACCTGACCAGATGCCAACGCGTAGCGCGCACAGGTACCCGGTGGTTTTCTACGAAAATTTATCGACACTTCTTCCTCGAAATCGGATCGATCGCGATCCAAAACGTTCCACAGCTGCTTCGAAAATTACCGCGCATGTATGACGCTCGTCACACAGATGCGTACACTATAGCTTGTACGAGACACGTATTATATATTTTGATGTGTATGTATTTTAATTACGAACGCATCGAATTGGATTATTTCAAAAATATCACGATACGTTAAAATTAATTTATGATATTATCCTTATAATGAGAAAATTTATTAACTATCTATATGTACAGTGGCAAGTATATAAATTATATAATTGCAAGATTTAATTATTTAAAAATTTAATGTATATGCATATGTTATTTATTATTACGCTTTTATATTATTGCTACTGTACGTGATAATATATAAATTCTAATTATATTTATTTGATAAAAAAATCTTTCCAAATTGATAAGATTCTGCCAAAATTAAATTTATCATTAACAAATCATCGATGAGTAATTTATCATATATAAAACTGATGAATCATTTTCTAACTACGTATCACCAATATATTGCAGTACATAATTAAATTATATAAGTTAATATAATAAAATTATAACATGTGAATCATGTATTTAATTTTACCTAAGTATCATTGGTACATTACAGCAGATAATGAACTATAACGAAATTACATAAATTTTAATTCCGATTAACTTGGTAAAATAACGAATAATAAATAAAAAAAATCTTTCTTTCGTTCATTATTAACATCCCGTGGCGTATGTTCCGCATTGTTATGATGATGATTTATTAGAATAAAAATTTGCGCATCTTCTGATAATTATGATTTTTGCATACGATATATATTGCAAGCAAATTCGCTTATATTTCAATAATTTACGTACGTAGTGATACAAGATCCATAAAATCGATCCACAATATGTTAATTTGAACGGTTCGATAAAATTCAAATAATAGATACAAGTCGAAGAAAGTTTCCAGATGCTCATGAATAGTGTATTTCGAACGGGAACCTCGAAATAACATGGAAGGCTTCGTGGAACCGCGTGGACGAAATAGGAAAATTCCTGCGAAATTCTCGATTCGCGGTGCAAAAGTGGAACGCGTGGGTTCTTCGGATAGTCGAGGCACGTTCCAACGAATGGAACGAGAAAGAGAGGAAGAAAAAAAATAAGCGCGTGGAAAAGCTCGATCGAAGATGTTATCGTTCGAATTTTCCTCGAAACGTATCGCGTCGATGAGAATTAAATTTGATCTCTTTTATTCAAACGCTTATCACGAGTCCCGGGGACATTATATGGGATTATCGATCATTAATGCATTTATTTTCATAAATATTCACCAACTTCGTTATTATTTATAACACCGAGCGTATTTGAATAAATATTCTATTGAAAAATTGTGGGACAAAAAAAAATTTTAAAGTCTGAAAAAATGTTACCTGATAAGATATAATATAAATTGCTTTTTTTCTTCTAAACTTTACACTTTGTTTTCTCTTTTTTTTATTCCTTCAACTTATTTTTACCACTTTATGTAATACACGAAACAGCATACAAACACTTTTTATTCACATGTGCAGTTAAAATTGTATACATATATATAATAAGAATCTTTAAAATAAAGATAAAATAATACGTAGAGATATCTTACACGTTTCTTTTAACTCATTTATAACTCGAAAACCAATGATAATGTAAAACCAATATGTTTATGCACGTAGGAAATTTTTACTTATTTTTTTTTTTTTTTTATTTTCTTCTGAACTATCTATAACTTGCGAAACTAAGATATATGTTTTTTTTTTATTATTATTATTTTAGCGTGATTAGTAGATTCTAAACTATAGTCATGCGTTTATGAATCATTGTATAGAATTTGCAGAACAAATTTAGAGTTTTGTGGGCGTGGGCAAATTGTAAGCGTCGGCACGTTTTAACTCTTTGAACCGACTACATAAATAACATACATTATATTCTTGCCTTACTAGGAAGTAATAAATAGAAGCAGATCCAAAATGTCATTCGTTTATTATTCCAGCCTTCTATTATTAACGAAACGAAGAAATGCCAATAATATATCGATATCTATATTTAAGAAACTTCGAAATTATGTTGAATTTAATTTAAATTTCCGCTATTCTAGCACAATTTGCTTGATTTAAAATTTGTATGATTTTTTTCTCTCTTTCCAAAATTTAAAAGTTATCCCAAGAATTGCCATTTTAGAAAACAAGGGGGAATAATATCCAGGAGATTGTAACCGACTAATTGAAAGTAATTTCAAGTAGAAAACATACCGAGAACAACGCCTCCGCCAAAGAAAGCTATTTCGAAGAAAATAATAAACCTTTTAGAAAGGGAAACATCATGATTCTTATGCAACACCAATCTCGTGGCTCAGCTTCTTTTATATTTGTACCAGAGTAAATCAACGATAACAGAATGATAACGAAAGAATCTTGGCGAAATCTTATTGAATCAGATGATATGGTTCACTTTAGAGGGCTGTTAATCCACGTCTATGAGATATGTTTCATTCACAAGCGGCGAGCGTAAAATCCAAGTTTGAACGAGTTTCAGACACGTATCCGGTGATATCTTTTCACGAGGAACTAAATAATTTAGCGGATGTACGCGAGTTTCTTCGTGGCGAATGTAAACGTCTAATTCATCGT
Organism: Apis cerana; assembly: GCF_029169275.1. Classification (NCBI taxonomy): domain Eukaryota; kingdom Metazoa; phylum Arthropoda; class Insecta; order Hymenoptera; family Apidae; genus Apis; species Apis cerana. The sequence goes on along the minus strand of NC_083854.1, from coordinate 3,288,161 downwards.
GTCGTAAAACGCTTCGTTCACCAGAGCGAGAAGTCAACGCGCGTTCAACCGGTTCAACACATTTGTTTCGTGATAATTATTTATCTGCTCATTAAATTTCAACCATTTACGCTCTTGAGTAGTATAACGAAGTTATCATATGGAGAGAGAGAGAGAGAGAGAGAGAGAGAGAGAGAGAGAGAGAGAGAGAGAGAGAGAGAGAGAGAGAATAAAAGAAAAATGAAGAGTTTTTTCTTCTTTTCTGTTTTTTTTTCTTTCTTTTTTTAGAAATGAATTGTACGGCGTCATCGTTGAGCATGAAAATGAAGTTTGCAAAAAAAAAAATAAAGCGAGAACGCACACGAAACACTTTGGAAGAACTTTCGTTCTCGCGTAAAACAAGCGTCTCTTATAAACCGGAGAGTAATTACACCACGGGTCTGGTTGAAAAAGTAATTTTAACGAGCCGTAAACCTGTATAGACACGCGATCGTTATTATATGGTGAATTAAAAAATTCAATGTGTGAGCCACGCTAAATATAGACATCGTTCTTCTCCTCAGCTATGACATTATGTCCCACGAATATAGTATTCGCGGGTCTATGAACAGTATGCAAATGATAAATAAATCAACGTATCACGATTGTTGTCGCTAAACTTTTTCCTTTTAACGCGATAGTCGAGTTCCTTTTCAAAGAACGATCGCAAAGAACGTTATTTTACGCGAATAAAAAAAAAACAAAGATGCAAATACACTCGAGGATAAAATTTTTCTAAAAGTTTCAGAAAATATTCAGAAGAATATTTTCTGCAAATGGAAATGAGATTCTCGAAAAGATAAAAAAAATTGACATACCTGGTCGAATGATCGACGAAGGATCCACCGTCGAGGAGTCTGAGCTTAGCGAACAGCACTGCGTTCACAAATGGCACCGCGGTGAGCTCCTCGAGGTCCACCTCCACTGAGAATTTGTACTTCTTCTTCTTCATCATGAAGGCCATCTCACTAAGACCGAGACACTTCACTTTGACCGCGACTCGCTTACTCGTGGATAAAATGGGACCGGAGAACGTCCGCGATTCTCCAGCTTCTTACTTGAAAATCCTCGATGATTTCTTCGAGCGGAGAACACGGTATACGGTATACGGGACACGCGAGCAAAGCGGAAATTGTGCACTAAATGCGACCATTTAACGTGGCTCTTTCGCAGACAGCAACTAGCGCCGCTACTATTTTCACTAATTACGTTTACTCTTTACCAAAATATCTCTTAACGTTTTCTATTCTGCTACAAAAAAAAGGCAGTTCTCTTTTCAGATCCTCCTCTTTTTCTCCCGTTTTTTCCTTTCTCTTTTATTAAATCGTCAAACGATCCGGTTTTCTTTTATATATAATATATATATATTTATTCGTAGATTCGTTTTAGAGCTTGGTCAATTTCGAGCGACGAAGCTGAACACTTGAAGCCGGCTGGGCGGATCTTGTTCGAAGTTTCAGCGACATCTCTGCTCACTTTGTCTCGCTTTCTCACACGGACGTGACCTTCTGCGATCCTTATTCGACGCTCAGAAACGGCAATTATTCGTGCACGCCATCCTCGTCGTCGAGACTGCAAATTAAATAAAATTGAGTATCTTATTGATAACAAAAACTAGGAGGAATCGTAGCCGCGTTTCACCCACGACTATTACACCCCCGTATTCGTAACACGTGTTCGACCGTTTAACGATATTGACGGGGATAATTCGAGAGTCATGGATCTGGAAACTTTTATGACGGAACTATAAAGAGGGACAGTTTGGTCCGTTGTTTGCTTCTGGAATTCTTTGAGAATAAACACGTGCTTGGTTAATGTCGATTCTGATGTTATGTATAGTCCAGGTTATTTATCGTTTAACGCCTCGAATGTTGATGAAAATTATATAATGAAATCCTTAATCCAATTATGACAATTTGTAAAAAAAAATATAATATCGAAATGATGTTAAATATTCATGCATATTAATCGGAAAAAAGTAATATAATTAGAATGCGAATTTTTATGCAAATGTAAAATATATTCCAAGTTATTTAACATATATATATATATATATATTCACAAAGAATATTAAATTATTAAATTACATTTGTAAAATAATTATATTACTTATCATATTCACTTATCATAATTTGTCTTATGATATACATAAAAATAATTTTTCCAAAGTCATAAATTGATGTTTTAAATTACATGATTAAATTTGCTTCAATGTCACACCACACTATTTTCTAAAGTATTATTAACTATTACACCATTTTTTTTTACTTTTCCATTCTTTGCTATCACAATATTTAAATATTGAATCAACTACGTCTTCTTATTACGAAAGATCTAATTATTATACGTGTCAATACCTATTTCGCTCGATATACGATAAATCACTCGCGTGCAAAATATGCAAAACACACGTAATACGAAAAATACATATTTGCACAAAAATCCGCAATCTAATCATAACCTAAGCGACATATTTACCAACGACATCGGCGACAAACGACCTATCGGTAAAAGAGCGAACTAACAGGAGCGAAAAGCAACATCGAACAAATACATAGTAGCGTTCGCGGGTGAACGTTCGCGAACGAATGTCACTGAACCTTTATCGACATTTTCAATAGGCACGTTCACGCGACTTCGAAACCTATAGTAGAATCGACGGACGGACGGCCAGTCGTCGACGTTGGACGTCAGACATCGCTCTGCACAACGGCAATTGTTTTGAAAACGCTAATTGCGGCTGGGAACGCGAGCAAGCGAAAATGAACTCGCTCTTCCTGGAGTCGAGTTACAAGCTGCGAAGTAGGTGACCGCAGCCCTCCAGTTGCTCGAGGCGAGAGACCGAGTTGCGAGCTCCTACATTGCTACGAATAATTAACGGCCCTCGATGATTCTTTCGTCAATCGTTCCGACCATTCACACTGCACACACTACGTATACGCTACTATATGTCATTATGAAAGAAATAAAAACATTAAGATGTTATTCGTACATTTGAGGATAAAGCTATGGAAAAAGAAATTGAAGAAATTATATAAAAAATAATTATTCTTGATTTTTGTCTTGCTTGAAGAATAGAAATTTTAATAATTTTAATTTTTTTCAATAAATTTTTTTTTAATTTAAATTAAAATGTTTTTAGGCGTTACATAAATATCAAATATTATTTGCAATTATTTTGTAAAAAGATTATATTTAATAAACTCATAAAATTGCGATAATTGAAATTGTATCGTTTATATTTTGAACTTTTTAATTATTCTCCAGTGTATTTTTTGCAGATGGACTCGAGAATTTTATTTTTAAATGCATTTATATCCTTAAAAAAATATTTTTATCAATTATCATATCTCTTAACTTTACTTTTAAAATTATCGTTAAAATGAACACTTTTGTTTATTTTATTTCTACTTTGTATTCAAACTATATTTTAATTTTATTTTTTATAAAAATCATTTGATATGTTGGTATAAATTTAAAATGTAAAATCTAATCTTCTCAAATTAAAATTACCAAGTCACTTTTACTATTTTTCTTTAAAGCTTTTAATTATTTGTCAATCTATAAATCAAAGCAATAAATTTCTTAGATACGCTCCTCAAAGATAATTAATTAAGCTATAATTTATTATGATAAATATGTATAGATAATTCAAAGATAAGTGATTACGAATGAAAATAGTGCTTTCAAGATATGCTATGAAAACTTACGAGTATGAAAACTCATTGAATTGTCTAAGTAATAATTGATTCGAGAGAAACAATAACGACTATGAGTGAATAAAACTTTGTACTCTCAGACTCATAGTTCGTTAATGAAGAGTGAAAAGCAAGTTTAACACGATTTATAACGAAATCAAGTTTCCGTGAAACAAGCAACCTTGAATAGATTGAAAATGAAAATAAAGGGTTTATATGTAGCAAATAAATATATTAAAATATTTATATACTTAAAAAAAAGGTGCGATTTTAATTTAAAACGATACGATAAGAACTGCGTGTAGTTTTGAAATCTCAAATCTTTTAGAATCTTTAATTTTTTTGTTTGATCCCTTTGTTTGTGCCTTTTTGTTATCATTATAATAAATAGGCTTCCATGTAATTGTGGCGAAATATCTTGATTGTCGTTTATAAAAGATAAGAAATAATTTTTAACTTATCGATGCGTCATCGATAAAAAGAAAGAACAATTAATGTTTCTTAGATTATAAATTATTCTCTAATGATCACAAAAATTTATAATACTCTTGTTTATCGTATATAATTTTCATGTGATTTAAATGTAATTCTATTAAATAAAAAAATATGATAAAAATATTCGCTTTTAATTCATTATATCATGAAATTGGAAAAAAAAAACGAAATTTATCCGATAATATGAAATATAAAAAAAAGAATTAGATTTTCTGTTATGAGTATTGTAATAAACTATAAAAAATAGATCTCATACTTAAAGAACCTTGCATGAATTCAGTTTTGATTGTCTATCCGCAAATATTTTATCGAACAGATTCTCAATTCTCTAGAATACTTTCTAATTATGATAATGCAACATGATTCTAGATATAATATTATGAATTACTGAATCGTTTAATTTCATAATCACATGCAATTGCTATTACTATTATGAATATATAATTATCGAAAGCGAAAAAGAATTCACGAATCTTCTCGAAATCTAATTCACGTTATTTGACCTACCTGTCTGATTTTCCATATGCATTAAAAATTAAAAGCATGGTTATTCGTATTTCCACTAATTTATTTAAACAAATTGTCTGTCACGTAACACTCACTAATAAACTCCGTTTATAATAAGAGGTGTACACACGATTAAGAATACTAGACGAATGTGTTCTGTTCCGAATAACCTTGCAACGAGTATACGAAAAAAAGCGCGAAACAAACGACAATCGTGTACATCGTACGGAAATGATTTTTGCTACTTTCAGGTCTAGAATGAAAAACGGTTAGAAACATTATGAATAATCGAAATGATATTTTCGAATTAATATTAGCTTTTCTAAAGATAAAATTATAGGAAAATAAATAAACGATATATTATTTTCGCCCATTATTATGATAAATCAAGAGTTAACTATTATTTTTAAATTTCGCGATACATAATTTGTAATAAGAGAAATATTCCATCACCTGTCAAATAATATCTGCGATAGAACATAACGTTGTAGTGTATATAGTTCGTATTTTTTCAATACAAACAATTATAACTGATGAAATATAACTGATCTATTGAATATTGTCACAACATTTCTTCAATATATTCGCAAATTTTGAAGTATTCTTAATGTATACATTATTGAAAGAAGAAACGAGAGACAACAATTCGATACTTCACAGAAATCGTCTCATGATGGCAGGTGCAGAACAGTTTCTGTCTTTATAACCTCTCTTTTCATCTTGCCGATGACGACCTAATAAATTTATAAATTTTTCTCACGGACTTATTCAATTCTACAATATACAGAAACAAAAAAGATTCTGATGTTAATGAAAGCACGATAAACTGCGAAATTATCAATGATATGCGACGCCCGTTCCAGAAAAGAAGCAAAAAAAAGTCATTAGCTCTGAATTATACTCACTTGTCTTCGACTTATTCCTGTTTTTATTGATTTTAGCCGACTTCGCACATTCTTACACTTTTCATGATTACAAATTCACTCCTCGAAAAACCACGAAATTACGAGTCTCAATAAGAGAACCCGATAATTTTACAGACAAAAAATTTTCCTCACATCCGACGGAACGGAGGTCGTCTGTGAACTGACGCGTCTTGCCTCCAGTTTGTTCACCAGTGTTATAGCACCACCTATCGTTAACTCTATAAACTATATTCATGCGAATATTCTATTGGTCCTAAGATTAATTCACTATAAGCAAGATACCATTCCTGATTGGTTATATCTAAATATCCAAAAGAATTTCCGGTACGTTTTTGCATTATTCTGTCACTAACATCGAATAACTTCCGTTTTTTCGATAATAACGAACAATATTCTCTCCAATTAGAATAAACATTTAAAAAGAAAACAATTTGATTTCTAAATTTAAGTATTATACAATGTTATAAACTAATATTATTAATTATGTTAGAAATTAATATTAAAAGCATTATTTTTATATGAAAAAATTCCTTAAATTTATAACTTTTACATTATTTAAATAATAAAATATTACATATTGAGTCGTATAACAACAAATATTTAAATACAATTATATTAAATAATTAAATTTTATATATTATATATTTGTTTAATTTATTTACTTAATTAAGATGAAATTATATTTAATTAAAAATATTTTAATTATATATAAAATAAAAAAAGAAACTATATGAATTAGGCCATTTATAATGTTTAGTAATTTTTATAAGTCTACTTTTTTTATTATTAAGTTATTTTTGTTATTATTATATTTCAATTTACTTGTAAATAAAACAATTATAATAAAAAATTTTATATTTATATCAGATTTATATTTGTATAAAATTTTTCAAAATATATACAAATTTATTGATGCAATAAAAAATATAAGTGTTTTTTTTATGATTATATAACAAAAAAAATGATGTAATTAAGAAAATAATCTCAATCTATATAAGCAGAAAGCAACTAAAGTTGGTTCGAAGTTGTTGCGCGCTTTAAGATGATTTGCTCGTAATTCATTGTAACAAAGCAGACTTCCGGGGCCTTAGTACTCGAATGGCTGACGCCAAGGTTGCCTTTTCTGTCAAATGAAATTATTTCTGACGCGAGTGAAATCATGTAAATGTTCATCGATACTGTTGAAAAATTATTTGAACGTGGTACATCGATGCGTGGATTGTGGAATTGGGGTGTGTCCATAGTTTTAATCAACAATAACGCAAGAAGAGGCACCGGTGTCTCTTCAAATTTTGGATCCATCGAGAGGGTAATCCCTATTCTTTACTAGGGGTACGAATAAAAGCAAACAACTAAAAGTGTTCACCAGCGAAAACCAAGGAATAAGTCCGCTTAAGAATGCAATTCAGATGATCCGAAATACTTGACAGCCAAATCGACATTATGAATTCGAGTTAGTGTGCTTTTAGTGATGTCGTATCGAACTTTATATGCGCGAAGCTTGTTTTGCTTTCCTATCTTGATTTAGTGAATTATTTTATTCGTATTCAATTGAATTGTGTTAATAAATTGAAATAGATGCTTGATTATTAGAGAATTCTGTTACAAATACAAATTCTTTTTATCCACTTCGATTGTTTGCATTGAATTTATCGTTGAAATGATATTCTGGTTATAGAAAAAGTAAAAATTGAATTAAATGCATTTGAGAAAGATAGTGAATAAAGTGCAATCATATGTGGGAAATATATTCTTTTGCTTGTTTCATTTCATTCTATAAATAGAATGCATATTGTATATCTTCTATATACAGTAAATGTGCAATTAGTTTTATCTCTAAATTTATTATGTAGTTGTGATCACAATTGAATTCATATATTTTTGTGTTTTGTTTTTAATCATCATATAACTATTAAATTTTAAAATATATACATGCATACATCATATATATATATATACATACGTACATACATATTTATATATATATATAAATTTTTATATAAAAATACAAGAATATAAGAATATATTGAAAAACCCTAATTTTTTACATTATTTTTCATTATGACAAAATAATAATATTATGTATTATATTATAGACATAGTTATGGAGGATAGTATGAGTGTTAAATCAATGGAATCAGTGGCAACAAGTGATGAATATGAATTTGTAAATGACAGAGGTAATGGAAAACATCAACAAGCATTGATTGAACAACCAATGCTAAAAATTGCCAATAACGGCAATTTCGAAGATCTACAAAATAATCTTCGTGAGGTTTGCATATATTTATATTATTTATAAATAAAAAATATTAATCTGTGTTTTTTTTACTGTATATCAATTATTATTTGAGTATTTGATAAAAACTAGGTGTTAACAGAAGATTCAAAGATGGAAAGTAATGAATATAAAATTGTAAGCAGTGCACAACAAACTCAACCAAAATCTAAAAAAGTAGGCCAAAGTAAGTTTTATGATGTAAGTTCTTGTATGATTGCATCTGAAAAACAAGATATCATGAAACCAGAAGATTATATTGATGAAGGTACGAATTATTATTTCTTTATATTAATTATAAAAAATATTTTATATATCTTGTATTATATAATTTATTATATTTTAGAAATAAATTCCTTGGCTCATGTTCAACAAGAATGCACTATTTTTAATGGTGTAACTTATTTGGGATCAGCAACAATAAATGCACCAAAATCAGAATGTGAAATACAACGTAATATGAATATATTAAATGCAGAACAATCTCTTAATTTGGGAATTAAAGTATCTGTTTCTGTACCTAGTAGTTCTCAAGGTTCTGTTGTGTAAGTATAGTTAAAAAAAATTATACTGAGTTTTTCATTTTATATTATATATATCATATGTTATATATGTTATCTAACAGATTATATGATGCTGCTACTCAACAACCAATGGCACATTATGAAGTACAACGAATTTTATTTTATGCACGTGGTGAAAGTATTGGTCCATGTGCAGCATGTTTTGCTTTTACATGGTCACATGGAGATACATTGGAATCTGCAATTTATCAATGTCATGTTTTTCGATGTGATATACCAGAAGCAGTATGTTTAATCTTTATAAAACGTATATAATATTATATAATCATATAATAAGTCAAAATATATTAATTTTATTATTCATTATAGGTAGGACAAGTTTCTGCTTGCTTTTCCAAAGCTTTTCATAGAATACCAAGATCAATGACTAGTTCTTTAACAGGAAGTGATTTCAATGGTTTTAATATTGGAACTGAAAAGACTAATTCTCGGGTATTTATTTTCGAAGTAACAATGGAAATAAAAGAAGAAGATGGCAAAGGAGGTTTCAGTATAGTTCCTAAGGACAGAAATTGCTTCAAACTTCGAAGTAATGTGGCTAAACAAGTGTGTTTAAGTATTCAGCAAGTTTCTAGCAAAGAAGGAGGAATTACTCTTGAAGTTGAGAGATGTTTTGGAGTTCTTGTTAGTCCTGGTCGCAATGTTAAACATAGTGATATGCGCTTACTGGAAATGGTAAAATTAAATATATAAAAATTAAATATTCAAAATTTAATTATATGTTTACTCTTCCAGTAATAAAATTAAATTATTGTTTAGCAAGTCAATGCTGGTCCATTAATTCAAGACAAACAATGTTATAACATATTTGGACATTGGGATCCTGCAGATCCAGCTTTAGAAACTCTTAATATTGAAACTCCAAGAGAAGAAAAAATTTATATGACAGTTGCTGTTGATTTAGTAATACGTGGTATTCGAGAACCTGTTAGATTTATAATAGAAACATTAGTTAAAGTATTTCCACAAAATGAAAGATTTTGGTATTTTAATAAACGAAATCTTGTACAACAATTTTATCTTAATTCGAAAGAAGTACGATATTATTTAAAATATTAATTTTTTTAATTCATTTTTTAATCATCTCAGTATAAACTTTATCAACATATACTATTATTTTTAGATAATATCCGGAGATGGAACAGAAGTTCATTATGAAGTACAAAGTATAGAAACTTCAGGAGAACTAGACAGAAACAGATTAAATCTTGCTCTTAATTTAGCATCACTGATAAGATCTCCTTCTTTAACTAGTATTGATACACTTACACCCAAAGAAGAAATAGATTCAGGTTTAAAAAAATTTGTATTTTATTTAAAAGAAAAAATAAGAAATATATTGATTATACCTTTATATTGATAGATGGCGATGAACCAATGTTAAGTGGTACAGGTGAAGTATCAAAAGATTGTTCTGCTGATGAACTAGCTAATTGGGCAGAAGTACTTGACAGTTGGCAAGTAAATGAACAACGTCCAAAACTTCTTATAAAACTTACAAAACAAGGTATTCCTGAAGCTTTACGCGGTGAAGTTTGGCAACGTTTAAGTAATTGCGATAATTCACAAGAAATGATGGATAGATATAGGACTTTAATTACTAAGGTATATAAAAGTAATGTTATGAAAAATTGTATTTCATATTGTAATTATAGGAAATTCTATTATATTGCATTTAATACAATCTATAGGAAAGCAGTTGTGAGAGCGTTATTTTAAGAGATATTAATAGAACATTTCCTGCCCATGACTTTTTCAAAGAAACAGGTGGTTTAGGACAAGATTCTTTGTACAGAATAAGTAAAGCATATGCAGTGTATGATGAAGAAGTGGGATATTGTCAAGGACTCAGTTTTTTAGTTGCTAGTTTATTGCTTCACGTAAGTAGTTGACATAAAATGATTAATATTTATAAGAAATATATTTATTTGTATGATAGTAATTTATTATGGTATGTAATGACAAAAAAAAAACATTAGGTATTTTTTGTAGATGCCGGAAGAACAAGCTTTTTGTGTTCTGGTTAAGTTAATGTATGATTATGGTCTAAGAGATTTATATAAGGATAGATTTGATAATCTTCATATGAGATTTTATCAGCTTAATAGATTAATAGAGGTTTGTAATACATTTTAGTTAATTAAGTGGGATTATACAATATTTTTTACTTGCAATTATTACTAATTTTTTAGGATCAGCTGCCAGAATTATATAAACATTTTTGCGATCGCGGTGTAGAAACACATATGTTCGCTGCACAATGGTTTTTAACTCTGTTCACAGCTAGATTTCCATTATATCTTGTTTTCCATATTTTGGATGTATTCCTTTTACAAGGACTTGATACATTATTCCAAGTTGCTCTTGCATTATTAATGGTAAATATCTTTAATTTATAAAATATTATAGAATAAAATATTCTATAAAATTTGTAAAACATATGATTAATGTTTTCACTTATATTTATATAGTTGTGCAAAAAGGAATTACTCCAATTAGATTTTGAAAGTATATTAAAATACTTCAGAGTGCATTTGCCTAAACGTTGTCGAAATGAAGAAGTATCGCGTTACGTTATGAAGTTAGCTTGTTCTGTTACTTTGAAGAAATTGAAGAAATATGAAGCGGAATTTATGACATTAAAAGGTAATTTTATATTTTATGTTTAAATTACATAAATACTGAATCGTATTGGTACATCTAAAAATGATGTAAAATATATTGTTTTGTGCGCATGTACAGTCTGCATAAAACTTTTTGTTATATCGGAGCTTTATATGTTCGGCTTCGTTGCCATATTTTAGAATTCAGGTGTAAAAATTAATTATCATAATATTTAAATACGCATTACATTGACTAATGAAGTATAAAATATAAGTAAAAATCAAAATAATATATGTTTTTACTAGTCATAACTTTTAAGAAAAATGGCAGCATTCTATTGGCTGTTAAATGAAGAAAAATATATGTCACATTATATATCACATAATTTCTTTTTTTATATAAAATAATATTTATATTTGCATGACATAATTTCATGCTTATTATACCAAAGCATAAACTATGTCCACTTATAGTATATCTAGTTTTTTAACGAAACTCAATAAATAGTGAATAAAATGTTTGTAAAAATATTCGATAGATACAATGTAACTCAAGTTTTTAAAAAAATATAAAATGAACGAATGCTATAAAATTCTTAATATTGTGCGGAACGATAAGAATTATATAGCAAAATGTATTAAAAAAAAAAAAAAGAAATGAAATGATCAATGGAGAATTTATAAGATTTTTTTTTATAAACAAATATTTCTTGTACTCTTAAATAGATTTTTTATTTTTGCATATTAGTTTATTGAATCTTGTATAATTCATTGAACATATTTATAAAATTTAATGAGTTGCAAGCTGTGTACATGTGCTAATAAAACATGAATTTAAAGATAATTGTGCACAATGAAATTTCAACCAGTTGATGAATCATGAAATACACACACATGCACACACACACGCACACACACACGCACACACACACACACACACGCGCGCGCGTCTGAATATGTTTTGTTTTTCTTTATTATTTGATGTTATATTTTTCAAATAAACAATATTAATAAGAACATTATCTTTTATAATTAATTTCGAGTTTTTTCAAATTCATTGAACTGGTTGAAATATTATAGCTATTATATTATAGTGCAAGATAAATTTTTTTTGTTATATTATGTTTAATGAAGCACAAATTATTAGCATTAATTATTATAGACAAGAATATTGTCTATAATATTGTCTAAAAATTGTATTTATTTTTTCATTGAATTATTTATGTTATAACATCTGAAAGCTTCTATAATTTCGTGTTGTTTATAATAATATTTCTTCGTGCTTATTCAGCCATACTGCTTTGTATACTGTCTTGTGTATGAATTTTTATAAAAGATTATTTATTTTTTCATACCAGAAATAAATCGTCCATTTAGAATAGCGTTTTTAATTTTGTCAATTCACCTATATATACCCTGCTCCTTACACTTTTAGTTTCATTTATCGATTCAATCGAAAATTGCATGAAATATATTATAATTGTGAAAATATAAATTTATAACTTTATAATTTTTAGTTTCGATACAATTCAATAAAATTTTTAGAAAATTGAAAAGAAATTATATTCTGAAAAAATTTTTATCCAATTTTTTAAAATACTATAATATAATATACAAAAAACATTAGCAAGAATTTGTATACAAAGTTGTTAAGGCTTATAAAAATTAATAAATATAGAAATGTATTATTGAAAATAATTATTACAACAGATATAAATTATATTCTTTGATTAATAAAATATTATATAAAATAATATTAAGATCCTAAAAAATTATTTTAGATGTATCAATAATATTTTTATATCTTTCCATCTGTTATTTTTGTTATAATTTATTTTATATATTAAAGTTTTAAATGTTATATTTATACATTTATAAGCTATATGCAAACAAGAAACAGTTGTGTTAATAATTCAAAATTACAGTTGTGATATGTTCTGGACAGAAAATATAGTAGAACATTGATATCTGTAAGATATGATATCTGTGTTTTTGTAAAATATTATATGTCGACCAATTACATTGAAATCATTTAGTTTCAGTGATTTCACTGTTGGAATCATGAGTCATAATATAATTGCATTAATAGAGAGTAAGATCACATTTATATGTTTCTTATATAATAACAATTAAAAATATTTTTTTCCATTTTAGAAAATTAATAAAGTTATATAAATATTTTAATGATAAAATATAAAAAATGTATTTTATCTTTTATTTTAGTTATTATAAAGAATTTGAAACATGTATATTTTAATATATAATATTTTTATATTATATTTATATTGTATAGAAGCACAAGAAAATGCCGATGAATATAGTAATGAAGTGGAACAATTACGAGGTACAGTAGCGCGGAATGAAGAAGAAAAACAGAGATTAGAAGCTGAATTGATTCAAGTCAAAGAAATGTTGCAACGAGAAGTAGCAAGAGCAGATGCGGAAAGTCGACGAAGTAATATTATTATTGCCGAATATAAGCAGGTAAATATATCTAATATAATATACATATATATATTATGTTTATTATATAATTTAATATTTATTTCAGATTTGTCAACGTTTAGAAGATGATTATAATGCTGCAAAGACGACACTTAGTGAATTACGAGTAAGTAAAAAATATTATTTTTATTAAATTTTTATGACATTTATTATATTATAACATTTTGTAATGAAATTTATTTATAGTCCAAAGTTTCAAAATGTGAAAAGTGTAAAAATTGCATAATGGATTCATCCAATATATTGGCAGATATTGCACATCCTTTAGAAAATCGAATAGATCCTATGTTACATAGAGTACAAGAAAGAGTACGAGAATTAGAATTGGAATTGGCTCAAACAAAACTGGCTCATGTCGAAGCGGAATGTAGAAATCAAGTAGATAAGCATACTTATTTATAATTTTAATTATTTCTTAAAATTAAATTCACGAAATTATGAAATTAATACGTGTTATAGGATTTAACGCATCAGTTACATGCAACCGCTTCCGAACTTCAAGCAGCAAGAAATAGCTGGCCATGGCTTAGTAAGACATTATCAAGCATAAAAGAAGCGGCAAATAAAAGAGAAGTAATAACTCCTTCATTAATGAAAGATTTAAGACGAGACAGTGCACCTGGAGGTGAAATGCATCACTTGATACATTCCCGTAATCGTGAGACTCGAGATAATCTCAAAGAAATTGTGTGATTCAGTAAGTATTAGAATTGAGATATAATAAAGTAACGATAAAAAAAAGAAAAAAAGAGAAAGAAGATTAATTATAATATAATTTTAGACATTTATTAAAATAAAATTTTTTTAAGTAGGCGAAGTTTTGAAAGAAGAGTTCATATTATATGGAGAAGATCTATTTCAAATACAAATTCGAATACATAATGTACGTCCATAATTACATGTAGTATTCTACTTGATCTGTTTATCATACTCAGTATATTTTACATCAAATTCTTCACGTGCACTATTAATCGCGTGCTTTTAGCGTGAGCAGCTTTATCCTACATCTTTGATATTAATCTTGAGATATTTCTTGTTATATTTGTTAATTATTTTAGTATACTCATTTTTCAATTTAGTTTATAAATTTTCAATATTATTTGAAATTTAATTTCTATATCTTAATAAGGAATTTCACATGAAATTAAAATCTTATATTAAGTGATAGAGCATGCCTGAAGATGCAAAAAAAAAAATTTACAATAGATGTTAGCGATAAGTTCACTACGTTTTCTATGAAACTAGTCTAAGATGTGGAAAATAGGAGTACTATAGAATTTACTGTATATAAATAGCACTCTCAGGCTACTAACAAATATAACAGACTGTAGAAATCAGAGATTCTACATTTAATAAGTTGAATCATGTGAAGCAGATAATATCTGCAATTTCATTTACTTTTTGTACGTATTTATTATCGTGACATTCCAAAATCATACATGTGCGTTTTTTTATTAAAATTTTATTTTAACCGAAACATCAAGAGTTCTTGATTAAAAAATATCTATAACATCTATTAACATACGCGCTTTCACAGTTAACTTTAAAACGCAACGAGTAAAATAGATAAAAAAAAATATTTAACATAATTTTTATATATAATTCATTTCAATTGATAGATGCAAAATAATATTGCAAAATTTTTTATGATATTAATAATTGAACAACATAACAGTTACAGTAGATACGATATTTTTACAATATAAAATATTTTTCACTTATGTTATTTTCTTTCTTTTTTTTTAAGTTTGATTACATAAGTTTATAATTTATAAACGATACATATATGCGTGACGTTTAAAGATATATTTATTTACTATTTGCGCTTTTCTTTTGACAAAGTCTATACATGTTAGACTTAAGGCCATAAATTATGTTAAGGCACTACTTGAAGTTAGGATTTAATCAAATGTTTAATAAAAATTTATGTTACAATAAGATGGAATAATAAATATTTAAAAATATTTGTGAAAGAATAATTTAAATTGTAAATTTAGCTTTGTAATTAGTGCCATTTATTTGATGAATTGATTATAATTTATTTTGCATCTTTTGTACTGAATTTTTGTCAGTAATTAATATCGTGCCATTATCTTGCATCGTAAAATTTACGGAAGAGATTGGTAATGATTTTTTCTTGTTTTTCTTTTAAATTGATAATTTAATTTAATTTAATTTTTATTAAAATAAAGTTATTAAAGTAAACATACACTAAAGCAAAATTTATAATCATTAGAAATTCATACAATAGTTAATAATCCTGCATCTTATATAAAATAAAAGATATACTTTTTGTAAATACCACACAAAAAATATATATATATATATATAAAAATATATAAATATAGACAACCTACTAACAAGTCATGTAAAAATTTAAGTTACTACATATGTATCACAGTACACCTTGTAATGTCATTCCACTATTACTGAAATAAAGAAAGATATCATCTGTCTATTTCATAAGTGTTTTGTGATATTAATAATTTATACCAAATAATAGTTTTTATTATTAAATAATTAATATATTGATAAAAACTTTGTTTAGAAAATATATTTTATTTATTCAAAATGGAAATGGAATGATATGCCATTTCAATCTTAGGTAGATTTCAATATATAATAGAAAACATTATAAATTAACAAAGCATTTTATTATATAGATGCATATAGAAAAAAAAACATAACATAGTCATAAATTTTTCTAAACCATACATAGGTAAAATAGCGCATCATAAATTCTATTTACGTACTTAAACGATATGACGAGAAAGTCTTGAAAATTGTAAGAAAATATATATCTTTTTTAAATTCGATACCCTTAATGTTTCAAATAGTAATAAGCAAATCTTATTAATATAATTGTATAACAGATACATTAATACTGAAATACTATACTACATACTATATTTATATTTAAAGAATTACTATATTATATTTAAAGAATATTAACCCTTCAATGGGACAAGCATCTTGTAAAAAAAATAATAAGAAAATAGAATAAGAAAAACTAAATTAAAAAAAAAATTCATTTTTTATTTACAAAAAAAAGATTTTTTTTTTTTTTTTTTTTTAAGAAACTTATTGAAAATTTTTTATGACTTTATAATACTTTAGAATATCCACATATTAGTTTACATTTATAAACATATTCCAAAACTAACTTATTAATTATTAAAAAAAAAAACTTATAATGATAAGAATATTCAAAAATAATTACCTTCAAAATTATAAATACCTTCAGACTTTTAAGCATATTGTGATATGTCAAATCATTTATATTTATTTCAATGATATCACGTGTCACCTGTAATCCATTGTTCACTTCCACTATCGCTGTTAGAAGCACTTTCATTATCATTTTCAATATTTAGCGCATTTTCATTTATATTATCTCTCATTTCATTGTTTTCTAAATCACTATTTTCTTCTGAAGTACTGTCAAAACCTTCGTCGCGTTCTATATTTATGTATCTTGCATCATCATCTATTTACATAGAAATCATTATATATCAATTCATTTTTATTTATATTATGAATATGAATACAAACAAATAATTACCTGCTACTCTGTTTGCAAATCTTAGTTCTCTATGATCTCTCATGTGTATTTCAACATCAATTGGATTGGCCATATTAAGTATTCTTAATAACCATATAGGAAAATCATTCTCTACAGCATAAATATCATTCTCGTTTTCAATATCATTTTCAAGTACTTCAATTAAGGGTTGCAAATCTTCCAAATCATTTAATTCTGCAGCTATCATATTATTGCCTTCATCATCTCTATTATTATTTGCAAGATCACCGTTTTCAACTTCAATTACTTCGAGCATTCCGACTTCTGGCGCTTCTGCTATACTTGGCGATTCGGGTTCGGATATATGATCTTGCCCGATACTTGGTAAATCGTATTCTGGTGTCATATCTTGAGCAGAAGCGGAATTTGGATATCCAGAATCTATTATTTCAGGAGACCAACTTTTTGGAGGTGTTTCTACAATTTCTGGAGAAGAAGATTTTGATTCAATGCTTTCTATTACTTCCACAATATTTATATTCTTATATTTTGATTCAAGATTTTCTACATTACATTCAGATCGTTCTTCACTTTTTAATACTGATATAAATTGAATGTTTCTTTCATCTTCAATATGAAGACTAGATACTAAAGGAATATTTTCTAAACTAGTAATATCTTTGGCATGATTAGAAGATATTTCAGTATTATTTACATTTTTAATATTTTTTAAGTCATGATTATTATGTAATTCAGTCCTTCCATCATTGTTATAAATATCTATTTGTGACTCAGATTTAATCATCAATTGATTTTTTAATGAAAATTTTGTATCACAATTTATTGATTGTATGTTATTTGTATTTAGTATAGGAAAACCTTTTTGTTCTTTTGCTATATTTTCTGTAATACAAGAATCTGGCCACTTATTTTGATCAAGTGCTATAGAATTTACTGATGAAGTCTTTTTTTTACTATTGTTACTATTCGTAAAATTTGCTTCAAGCAATTCTTCTGTTATTTGTATATCGTTATTTAATGTAGAAGCTATTGTCAATGCATCACTATCAATAAATATATTTTGATTAGAATTATTTGTTAACTGGTTTTTACTTTTTATTTTTACATCAATTTGATACATAGATGTATCTTTATTATAGTTTTCTTTTATTGCATTTGAATAACTATCTGACATAGTAAATATATTTATATTTTTATTACTTTGTGAAAGTATTTTATTATTCTCTGATAAATTATTACTGCTATCATTAGTTAATTGAGATTTCTGTGTGATATTTGAACTGATAGAATCATTTTTTTGTTCATCATAATCAAGAGATCTTTGCTTTTTTCTCATGTTATTCATTTTAATCTCAATTTTTGGTGAACTTGTAAATTGTGGTCGATTTTCTATTAAAGCATTACTAGTAACAACTACATTATTTGATTCATCTTCTAGCTTAGAATTACTTCTCGAAATCTTACTATTGTATCTATCATTTTGCACTTCACTTTGGTTAGAAGAATTTGTACTTGTATTTGTGCTATTATCTATATTGTATTCAATGTCAGAATCTTCATTTTCTTTAAATGATGTATTTAAATGTTTATTATGCAAATGATCATCAAAATTATATTCTAATGATTTGTTGTGTTTGGTATTATTTGTATCTGTAATTGCATCTATTGACATATTTACTTGTTCAAAAGAATTATTTAACATCCAATGATTACTCATACTTTGATTATACATACTATCGTTTTTTAAATCCATTTTGATAGCACGTAAAAGATATGGTTCGGGTGAAGTAGATGCTCGTGAAACGGACATATATACCGGAATATCCAATGTGCGATTGAGTTTTTGTGCTGTACTTGATGTGGGATCATCCTGTGCGTCTGATACTATATAAAGAAATGAGTCTTCTTTCACGTCTTCAAATTTTGTTAAAGAACTTATTAAAGAATTAGGTAATTCTGTTGATTCATTTAAACGCAATGGACTGGGATTATAAAACGAGCTGTTAAAATTAACCATGTTAGATATTACGTTTAAATTTTCTTCATCACTAATTTCATTGTTTCTTCCAAAAATTTCGGTATTTCTTATCGTTTCAGATTCGTTATTTAATAAAACATTTTCTTCATCAAAGAGATAGGTATTGTTATTAGGGATAGAATTATTTTGTGGAATAACAATACTTTCCTCATTCCAATTTTCATTGCTCCATATATCTGAAGATTCTTGTCTTAAAAATCTATTACAATTTATAGGTGGTCCAGCTTCTCTAGGCCAGTCTTCATCTGAATAAAGATCAGAATGGTCATTAAATTGCGCTATTTCGCTTAATACTGCACTATCATCAGAAAATGTTGAAATTGGTGGTACTAGTACAACTGGTCCAGATTCATGATTTTCAATTGTCCAACCACCATCCTCTAAAATTGTTTGCAATGTATTTGTAGAAATATGAAATGACTTTAACATATTTATTAATACATTTAATGGAACTTCTTCCTCCATATCTTCATTTTGATAAGATAGATATCTAATATAATATGCAGCTTCATCAAGAATTTTTTCCTCATCTGAACGATTATCTATTCGAAATGGATATTCATATTTAACTACAGTTTTAAATAAATTTTCAATACCAATATTACAAAGTTCTTTTTCACTAATACGATGAAAAACAGCCATTTGAGTACAACATCCTAGATGTTCTGAACCTTCTGGACCTTTACAAATTCCATCAAATGTTACAGAATAGTCAGGATATCTTAAAACAATATTATCAGCCCTATTAACATAAATATATATTAATATATCATATTATATATATATATATATATATATATATATATATAATAAAAATAGATTATAATTAATTAATTATTAAATCAATCAATTATTAAATAATTAATTAAAAAGAAAATTATAAATATTTTTACCAATTTTGAAATTGTTCTCTAGTCCATTCGAATTTATGATCAGGATGTCTAAACCCAGAAAAATTTGGAAACAATACATTAAAATCTGCATTTGGTGTTGTTATTATTGCCAATTTTGGTTTAATATATCCAAAAATATTATAAGGTACATCCAACAAGATATCTGAATGCAAATGTTCAATCCTGAAATGACAAAATATTTATTATCATCATGAAAATAATAAGACTTCTCTATTAAAAATATTATACTTAAAAATAATTAACTATATCAAATAATAACCCACAATTCTATGCAGATTACAGCATCAGTATTTTCTAATTTCTTGTCATTGTGAATTACACTACCCTCACATATTTCAACTACAAGAGGTGTAGTCCTTGTATGTAAATATTCAGATACTAAGGGAGCACCTTTACTTTTAGAAGCTTCTAAAAGTGATCTATCAATATCCACACATAATATTTCTTCTACACCAGCTCTATTTTTTAAGTAAACCAAAAAATCAAGTTCTGCACATCCAAAATCAACAATCTATAAACAAAAAAAAAAAGACTACAATCATTTTATCATTAGAAGATTAAAATTAATTTGATAAAAGAATTTAATAATAAAATAAAAGTAAATTTATATAATAATCATAATATAACAATTGTTTATTAAGCAAAATATTTATAACTAATATATAAATCGAATATATATTCTATAAAAAAAAATCTGTGCATTTATGATATAAAATAAAAAAGCATTGTACCTTGCGTAATTTCCCATGATACTTATCAATTACATCAGCTACAGCGATGTATCTTTGTAAATATGCTGGTGGAAAAAATTTAATAGATTTTTCTTCAAAATCCTGAGGCGCAGATGGATCTATTATTTTATAATCTCTTTCAGAAATCTTGAATTGTATATCCGTGTTAATCGTATCATCGTTTATGGCTTTTTGCTTTTTATTTCCATAATTTTGATATACAAACTTGCTAAAAAAATAAAGAACGTGAAATAGTACAATGATCATGTCAATAACGAAAATCAATGGCAATTTTATCACTATCAAATTTTATTAATGCATCCCGGTTCACTTTCCGTTGTGCGTAATGTCAGCCATATTGTTTTGTTTTGAAGGTGGTTTATCTATCCTAAAAGATAGATATTTGATTGGTTAGAATTATTTAAAAGGCGCCAATACTAAAATAAAAAATATTCAGAATAAATTAAACTTTATTTTCAATTCATCATGGAATTAAAAAAAAAAAAATATGAAAAAAATATAAAGTTATAAATTAATTATAAAAAAGAAATCAAAATATTCTGTACTTGTACAATTTAGTATCATCATTATAAAAGTTATATTCAGTTTAATTTTCTAAAATTTATAAAATCAGTTATGAAAAAATTCTTATTAAGTTAAAAAAAATTTTTTAAATTAAATTACTTGTTTTCTTTATTTATTTTTTATTTTGATAAAAGAAATTTTTTTCAAAATAATTGTAATTTTTTAACTTTTTTAATTTTCATTGTTTTTCTTTTTTTTTTTAAGTTTTATCCTATTATTAAAAGATAAAATAATTGAATAAATTTGAAAAAAATACTGTATTGTTTTTTATTCCTGACATTCATTCTCATGTATTGAGAATCGAATATAATCGACATCCGGTCGATGCGACTCTAACGGCATAAAAATGAAACTTTTCATTATATAAATATTGCGGTAGGTAAAAATGTTGTATATTGATAACTGGTATGATAACAAATAACTATAAATAAATTCCAAATCAATGTTTTAGTTTTAATCATTCTATTATATTTTTTAGTATTACTAATTTATAAATTTATTAATTCTATAAATAATTGATTTTTTTTAATATTAATAATTAAAAAAATTTTGAAATTTCTTTTAATTCTTAAATTTTCTATAAAATTTATATGATATAAAATATAAATACATAATCTTGTTTAAAATTCAAAAAGGAAAATGATTTACACATTAAATTGACATTATAATTTATTTAAGATTTAATAATTAATTAAAATAATGCGATAACTATTAATATTGGTAGCAATTCACTAGTTTTCTAAAAAAGCGATGATATACACGTTACATCGTTTACATAAATTAAGATGACAGTCAATTTTTTTTACATACCATTTGTAATCATTTTGTATCCATAATTGTTTACGTGTATATTGGAACATTTGTAAACCAATATGACAGATTTAACGCCGATCTGTTAACATTATTCTGATTTCTCATTCTGATTTCTTTATTAGTAATAGACTTAAGTATATTTTTATATATTTATATATTTATATGGTATATATATTTATAAGCGCGCAAATATATTATGCACGAGATCTCGCGGTAGCTGTTATGCAGCCTGCAGGAACATAAAACTTGATTCTCTATCGTTAAAATTTATTATTCTTGTTAACATGGCTATCTACATAATAAATCTTGCAGAATTTCGAAGAGCCTTAACTTAACGTTAAGATATTACATATAATAATATAATATATATATATTTTATCTCATTTTATTTACAAAAGAACTGTCTCTGTATATTCTTTTCTAATAGAATATATTTTCTTTTCTTTTTCTCAAAATTGGGGATTGTCGATAGTTTTCTTATATTCTTTACTTCTTCCATTCGAGAACGTCAAATATAATATATATAAATTGGTCTCGAACAGAACGCGAAAATAGAAAACGTTTTTTATGTATTTTTTTCTTTCTTTTTTTTTTTTTTTTTAACATTACACAGGTACCCGCAAGAATAGTTTCTCTTACTTCGATAGAATAAGGTATAGAAAGGTTAGACGACCGCCGCATACATGATCGATAAATAAATAAAGTGTCGAGTTTATCGCTGGTTTACAGTATAAAGAACGATCGAAAAATATTATGCTACGGAATAACTCGTTTTACGAATATATTTCTAATAGCTGAAAAGATTATTCGTAAATCTCGAAAAATAACCCGTGCTGCATTAGACCTTTGCAAATGCATCACGTATACATATTTATATAGATATTGATTATCTTCTGTCGATTAGATTAGATAATCTTTAAGATTATCTAAAGAAATCCATGCACCAGGCTAATCAAAACAATTGCAGTAATAGAATAATATCGAGTTAAAAATACTGATCGATATACTTTGAGTATCATGATTCTTTTACGCATTCAACACTTTTCAGCAACAATTTTCTAACTCGAATTACATCTCTGTCTTCGCTATGATATAAAATATCGATTATTCTAATTAACCTGGTGATAGAATTAGCGAGCGAATTCGCGCAACACAATCTTAATAAGAAAAAATAGGTTAGAGTGGCACATTCATCGATACTGAATAAAGTGATAGAATGTTCGTTAAACATTATAACAAATATCGTCTGTCGTAAGATGTTCGAGAATATCGTTTTGCATTTGATGCATCGAAAGCACGTTTTCTGTTTATCGTTTCTGCGTAAAAGCAATGTGTGTATGTATATAAATAGAGAATAGCGACAAGACAAGCAATATTATATTATAAAAGAGCGATAGTACGAAGAATGATACTTAATTAATTTTTATAGAACGAGTAAAAAATTGAGCTGAGGCCAATTCGGTAATACGCACGCACAGTCTTCCCTTTGAAAGAACGTCCGACATTTTCTCGATTTCGATTAAACGTTATATCAATCGATAATCGATAGTACAATGGTCGTAATTGACGAAAGGAATCTATTTAAAGATAGAAATCTGTGTCATCGACGTGGATTGGCGAATGCGTGTCGCGACCTCTTATCGGGAAGAAAAAATAGTACAATGAGAAAGTTCACTCGGTTATACAGGTGCACATTTATCGACGTTTCTTGTCGGAAGAATAATTCGTAAATTACGATGTAGTGGAAAAAATCTCGTATTTTATCGTACAATCGAACCTTCATAATTCGAATCTCTACGGGTCAAAAATATCCATAAGACTATAATTTCATTCTCTCCTCTGTGAAAGTCTTTGTAAGTAGAAATATAAATTTCATATGAGTTGAAGGTTAATTATTTTATCTCTGTAACTTGAATTCAGAAAAGTGCAGCCCCTGCAAGTAGAAATTTATTTGTAAAAGTGAAACTTTTATTATTACTCTCTACAACTCGTGATTGCGTGTCACAATTTTTCAATAATCGACCATTCGATACTGTTTCTTTTTTTGTCCAATCTTTATTCGTCGAATGTTTTTTTACTCGAAAATTTGGATAAAATAAAATCTTTACAATTGAAATATTTTACCTCCATATTGAAAACCGAATTACCGAGATTCAACCGTATAAAGATTGGAGATTGTACGCCATACAATTTGGCAACGCGAGTTCGTGAAAATATAATTTAAAATTTATGCGAAAGGGAAGATACGAAGAAGAGAGAGAAACAGAGAAAGAAAGAGAGAAAGAGAAAGAAAGAGAGAGCAATCTCGGCAAGATTTTTCTCAAATTTACGTACGAGTAGCAAATATTCTCGATTATCTTGTCTCATTTCCTTCTGCGAATCTTCTTATCATTTCATAATCGCGATGATAATTATCAACTAGATAACTTTGTGTTTCATTATCATAAAATCATTTATATATATATCACAAGTGTTAAAATTGTCGACGCGCAACAGCGTTAAGATTTCTAATTTAATTTTCGAAACACTACAGTAAATATCACATGGAGCGATGAGAATTTTAATGTAAATATAGAACGGCGATTGATTGGTTGTTTGCGCACGAATGACAGTGAAGAACGTAATCGACCAATTGGATCGCCGTTTTTAAAAAATTTTTTAAAATATACTTTCAGAGGGAGTTAAAAGATTCAGGCGTAAGATTGATCCAGCGATATAGCGATTTTGTTCCCTTTTTCCACCCAATTTCTCAACCGTCCCCTTAGTTCTTCCAAGCTTTTCGATTTCGCCTTGTTTATCCTCTTGTACTTTACGTCTTTTGGCTTTGTGACTGATCTGTGATTGCTCATTACCCTGTTGTACGTGACCTGAAAGAAAAACGAGTTTCAAGGGTTGAAAACGATCCTCTGGTGTTTTGTCTGCCGTTTCACGTGTGAACTATTTGAAACACAAACTGATCAACTCCAATTCTTTCAGATTCCAATTCTTTCTTTGTTAGCAGAATTGATCAGTTTTGTCACGTATAAAGTAGATCATTAATCAAAAATGAGCAGTTAATAGAAATAATAGATTAACGATTGAAAGTATTCGATAAATACGTGTATTTGATATCTCATATACTTTCCAATAAATTGAATTAATAATTTGCATTGTTGCAGGATGAAAGAATGAAAAAAGAATCGAATTTGTACCTCTGGATTTATTAAAAAGAGTGTTTGTATAAAATCTTTACTTTTAAAAAACTTTTATTGAAACCCTGTAAGTTACAATATCTTTTCTAATTCTAGTTATTATTTTTATTATCGATACTTTCCCTCAAATTTTACGCATTATAAATTTATTCGTATTTTAAGAACAACACCCGCGATATAAACAATATAATTTCCTTTCCATCTATTTTCAAATCTTCTTCCATTCAAAATTATATAATACGAATTATATAATATGGTCGTATACACATCTATATACGACATATATACACATTTTATACATAAGAAAAATCTAAACATCCAGTAGAGTAAAAAATTCCGGGTAAAATAATATCGCGCAGACATTAATCCCCGAGAGATTTACGTTTACGCAGTCTCAACTCAAGTGAGATTCTCAAGAAATGAAGTTGAGAACTGTGACGCTTATTACTCGTACGCAAATAAACCAACACAACGAGGGGAAGGTTTAAAAAAGGATGGTTAGGTAGAAAAAGATCGTAGCCCGTTCATCTCGGGTAAAAAGAGCCTCCTTACCTGCGCCTGCTGACTTTCGTCCCTCGGCCTTTCGCTCGGCGGAGAATCCGCCTCTTGAGCAAGTCTCTCAAAACTGCCATACAAATCCTGAAGTCTGCCCTTCCCGTTTCCCAAATTTTTTGCCCGTCTCTCCTCGCACTCGGAATTTTCGGTTGACTCGGACGGGTCCTGATTGTTCTCGCTGTCGCCATCTTCTTCAACCGAGTAAACGGTCTCTAAAATTTCCGGTCTCCTAAGGAACCCGTTGCATCGTCGCATAGACGAGTATTTGCTCGATGGCTCGACAGCGTCTGAGACCGATCGAATCACCGTAACGTCGGTGATGTTTGAGCGGAACCTGCGAGTAACTTTCGATAATTTTCAACCCAACTTTTCAATCTTGAGAGGAGGAGGGGAGGGGAGAAACGTGGTTTTCAAGTATTTTCGGATGGAGCAAAACCTTGAATTTCAGGTTCGAGGATTCAGAAAGTTTTTAACTTCTCCTAACTTTTCAATCCTCACCATTGATTCACAGATATGCTATCTCGAAGGGTTGGAGATCTTAAAATTCCACGGAACTGAGGATATTTTTGAGATCCTCGAAATTCTAAGTGATTTTTATTCAATCAATAACAATTCAATTTCTACTTTAGAGGTTTAATTAATTAGTATTCTGAGCTCCAACTTTCGTTGTAATCATAGAATTAACTGATTATCCGTTTTATTAATTGGTTACAAGGCCTATTATTAAAAATTGGCAATTAGATCGTACGCACCTCGGCGGTGCTAAGTCATCCGCCGCCTCCTCGAGAACGACAGCACTGTCGCTATCTCCAAGGCTATCCAATCTATCGAGGGCGTCGCAAGGTGGCGAATCCCTTGTACCGGTGCTTCTTTCCGCCAATCTGCTCTGCAGTTGACGAATCACCCTCTGTTGTCTGAGAATAATGGACTCCCTTTGCGCCAGACTAGCCTCGATCTCCTTCTGCTTCCGACAAAGCCTCGACTCGAAGAGCAGTAACTGCGAGGACAATGTCCGTAGCTGTTCTGCCTTCTCCCTTGTCAATCGAGCCACGAGATCCTCCTGAAATAATTACATGATCCATTAGAACGAATTATGTAATACATAACGCGATATTGTGCGTGGATCGTGGTAAAGAAACTCGATCAATCGTTTCTCCTTTTTCTTCACCTTGCGATAATTAGTTAATAATCGCGTATACGCCTTTTCTTTCTTCATATCTGAGAATTTTAAACGAGAACAGCGTTTGAAAAACTTTTAATCGAATATTTCCCCTTTGCTTCGAATAAAGTTTCTTTCCAAATGAAGAGTTTCAGAATAATGGGGAAATATATTTGTATAATATTCGAACTTACACATATTTTTATGAAACTTCTTCTTCTTGGGGGGAGATACTTTTCAAAATAATTTTATATTACGAGCGATAGGAATAAGAAAGAGAATTATTATTATTATTATTATTATTATTTTTTAATTACTCGAATAAGTGATTTAATTTATAGAAAAAATTTTCATGATTCGTCATATTTCGTAAACGATTTATATGAAAATTGTATTATTAATTGTATAATCAACTTGAAACGGTTCTCGCGTATTATGCTATATCCCGTATACATATCAATCTGCGCAGTTTCGAGGTCGAGTTAAATGCAGCATTTCTGCGTGGCTTTATCGACGTTGAATTAATCAGCGATTTGCATTAGTTGAGATAGAGAGAGAGAGAGAGAAAGGGAGAAGAGAGAAGAGAGAGAGAGAGAGAGAGAGAGTAACTCTATAGTAATTGGGTAACAATTAATCATGTTAACTGATTATCGATAATTAGAAAATACTTGATTAACGACACTGTTTTTCCGACTTTTACGACAATATATTAAAAGAATGAAAGAATTCACCATGTAAAAAGATTCTCAAGAAGATCGTTGAAAGATGATAATGGTAAAATTTATTTTCACCAAGATCTTCGTCGTGGTAATTAATTCAGAGATCTTATCTATGGTTAGGAAATGGTACAGCTACTATAATTATACAGGGCATCAATGAGATTATTATACAAGCGATTCGATGATAATTCTAAATTGCAAAAATAAGTAGAAAAAAGAAATAATACTTTTTAATTTAAGGCCTCGTTTTCGAGTGAATCGAATTTAAAGAAATTTTCACATTTTGGAAATAAAATTGGCTAATTCATCGAGTAGACACAGACGAATTATCGACAGAAGGTAATTCTATATACTGAAATAAAAAAATATATATATATGAGAATAAATTTAATTTTTGCAGAAAATTGAATTAAAAAATTCACCGATTATACAATTTCTTAATTATATTAATGCTCAATTTTAATTTTCTCAAAACCTTATCCCTACATTTTTTACTTATTTCCATACATATATATAGAATAACAATATTTATCGATCGAGTTCGTATTTAAAGATATTTATAATAAATTTCACTTGAAATCTAAGCTTTTTTTTCGATTTATCTTTGGCATGTAATATTATTTATCATGATTTCGAAGACACCTTGTATACATCTTGCGGCCTAACTGTGACGCATCTTCGATCTGATACCGTAATTTGAAATTAATTAGGTAACCTCAAGGGTTTGTCCAAACCACATTACGGTCTATATTCTCCGAATGTATCGCTTTATTGCGCCTCCTTCTCTTTCGCTTCAATTCAAACGCGTATATATCCAATATATGTTTAATTTAATATCGTTGAATACGTTGATTTCCATAGTTGGAATTTGTTTGATGTACGATCGTGTATCGATCGACGTGATAATTGGATTAAAAATTTTTATACAAATAAAACAAGTTTGAATATTCAACCAATGTGTAGAATTATGTCAGGTTATTTAAAACATAATATCGAGTTACGTAGAATATATTTGCGAAATGTCAATAATTTTATTGCGTTTTATGCGTAGTAACATTGGCACAGATTACGTTGACAGTTATGAATTGATTTTAATCGAAACATCAATAATTATGATGTTATTTTTAATCAAGATATAATTAACTGCGCGAAAGCTTATATCATAATAATTAATTATTTTGCAAATTGATTAGTTTAAAAATAAATTGATTATCCAAATAAATAAAGAAAAATTGATCAGCAAGAGTATCATTATACGGATTAATCGTAAGAAAACTTTAGAAAATCTCCCTTTCTAATTAATATAATTAGAGAAGTACAATGAGGGGCAAGAGAAAATACAAAATACGATATTCCTTATGATAAAACAAATCTTCAAGTTCCGTGTCATTAATCGTATCGATCAGAATTTGAATTTATTTTTTTGTATCTATTTAACCCCTGTAAAATGTTATGCAAAATGTCGAAAACCTATATCGAATATTATTCCAGTTTATGATAAATTTACTTATAGCATAAAATTTGCATCGCAATATCACATAAATAAATAATTTTTTCACGGCTTTCTGATAAATTGCCACCGGCTGAAAAAGATCTACATCTTGAAAAATGTTTCACACGACTCGATGGGATATATTATCGTTCTGGGACCTTTCCCGTTTCTTTATGGACCAACCATTCAGAATTTCTTCAGTTTCCAATATCATAACCAAAAATTTTACCCGCGAACACGATTTATCGATTTGTTTATAACGTATTTCAAAGCGCAGTTTAACAGGGAAAAAGGAAATTATGCGAGGCAAATTTATCTATCGTGTAAGGTGAGACGAAAAATTACATATCTGCGCAAAAGTTCACAGCTCGATGATAATAATCCGTGGTAAAAGTTTTTCACGTAACGTTGTAACATGAAACAGAACACTCGTTGACAATTTAATGACAGGGAAAAAGTTTTTAATCACGATGCTTTTTTTCTTGAAATGACGAGCGTTTCAGCGACGATGAGAAAAATCTTTCCTTTTCTTCTTTCCCCCACTCTTTGGATAATGATCTTGACATTTTAAAGGGGATTGAACTTTTTCGTTATAATTTATTTTTCATCGCGAAACTTCATAAGAAGAAATTTTAGAAAGAAAGTTCTCCTCGGGTGCCAACTTTTACATTTTGTCTTTGTCGAGATCGGGAGCACCATCTTGAATTATAAACGTCCAATACCCTTGTCAATTTTCGAGCAACTTGAGAACAGTCTGACGTTGTCATCGTGTTCAGAATCCCATTATCGTTCGAAACTGTCTTTGGATCATCGATCGTGTTCCAACTTGGTTCTGATCATGCTTTCAATCAATTATTAAGCGAAAGTGTTGATGCAAACGTAAGTTATGTGGAAGACAAATCGTTAATGTCGACTTGATATAGTTTTGACGAAACGATAGTTTTAGATTTAACAAGGGTTACTAGATTTTTAAAAAATTAAGTAATTGTATTAATCACACTCAAAATTTAAGTGTTTCTAAATCATTTCAAAAATTAGGAATACGTAAAATAGTAATTTACTATTAATAATTCATAATGTTGGTTGAACATGTAACAAAGATTTTTTTTTTTATACTTTGATTAATATTTCCTTCGTTATACAACGATTTGCTAAAAAAAAAAAATAAATAAATAAAAAAGTACATGTAAAAGCAATAAATATAATCAATTCACCATGCACGATTATAAATTTCAACGATCATTAATATTTGTTTTATAGTTGAGCGTGGCACAGATTTCATAAATCGTTGTTTATTCTATCACATATTTTTCCATCGTCCCATTTTTCATTTATCCGATAGAGCATCCCCTAAAATGAATTTATCATTACCAGTGGTGCAGGAACCATTTGAAATTGTTTATCTTATCGAAAACAGCAGATACAAAAAAAAAAAATTCGTACATACCTTATTTTCCAACGAAGCGTAAACAAATTCTACATTTTATTTCCATACACATCGAATTCTTTTTGATATAAAAAATATAAACAAATAAATAAATAATACGAGATTCGATACGCGAGATCAATTTGAACGATACGATAAACGCATTTATTATAATATCACGTACAAACATTTTTACTAATCTACTCTAACTCTCCAACGAATGAATTATCCATCCGAATACGCGCACACGTTCCCGAGATTAAAGTCGCCCCTTCCCCGAAAATGTGCCGTAAATTCTCTCGAAAGAAGGAATTTTAACGGGCAAACACGGCTCACTGTAAAATAATAAAGATACGGCGCGCACGTGCGAGACATTTCGTAGTCGGTTGCCTCTAAAAATCCTCTACGTCGATTGTGTTTAAAGGATGACACGGGAACGGAATAAAGCTTTGACGTAGCCAGATGCAATCTGCGGGATTTGTTCCCTTCGAGGAAGCATCGCTTTCTTCGGATGCAAAATGTATCCGGCGCACTTTGCATAGATCCAGCCCTCCCTCTTTTCTCCCCCTTCCCTTCTTCCCTTCTTTCTTTGCAGAGAGGGAAGGACAAGTCCATTACACCACGCGCATTGTCTCGCGTAAATGGCAATTCTATGGAAAAATGGTTAAGCGATGGGCGAGCGAGCATTGTCCATTCTTTCAAGCCGCTACCTTACGAACTCCACGCTTCTTGCTAGTGTGAAAAAGGAACGCTTGTCCTTCCTTTCAGTTTCAATCGCACCACGGATTCCCAACGGAGGAGTTTCTCGTTTTCCTTCGGATATGACATGCACGATAATCACTTGAACTCACTCGCCGGACAAAGGAACGCTTTCCGCTTCGTTTGCCTACTTACGAGAAGCAGTTCTCTGTTTTACTCGGATTGTGTAGTTTGATATATGTTTGGGAGAGAGAGAGAAAAAGAGTATGATGATATTTTTTTACCATTCGAGATCCTGAACAAGAGTTTTTACTTTCCAGAAAATTTTATTTTTGAAATTGTTGGAAGTTTTAACGACGATAATCTACAATCCTTTATATCTTAAATTATTTTCTCTCTTAAAATTACATTTGTCCGTTTCATCATACGTAAAACTTAGATGCGAAGAGTAAAATTATACCGATTTTCGTATTAAAATTTGGAAAACTTTGAACCGCTATAACTCCGAAGACAGCGACTTCCGGTCAACGAATGAACGATCGTTAGAAGCGAGGAACATTACCCTTTAAAACGCTTTTTCACTTACTCCGATACGACTTTTAGTTTCCGAGATATCATCGTGTAAAGAAAAAGTAATTTTTATTCATTTGCCTTGAACCTGATTAAACTTTATTAAAATGTGGAAAACTTTAAACCGCTATAACTCCGGAGATAGTGACTTCCGGGCAACGAGTGAACGCTCGTTGGAAGCGGGAAACCTTCCCCTTTAAAATAATTTTTGGTTCGTCTCGATACGACTTCCGGTTCCCGAGATATCGTCGTGCAAAGAAGAGCGTAATTTTTAATCGTTTACTGTCTCGATCCTTGCCGCGGATTCGGACCTCTCGCTCGCACCTTGCCTCACTGACCTATCCCAAACAAACGATAAACATAATTGCTAAAAATAGCATTTCTAGGAAAAATATTTAGGTCAGTAGGACGCCCTATTTCGCAATATCCGTAACGTATTAACCATGGATACTTTGAATCGTTGTATCTCGGAAACGGATCGAGATATCGGGATGAAACAAAAAGCAATTTCAATGGCACAGATTCCTCTGTTTCCTGAGTGGATTTTGACGACAAAATTTGGAATCTCTTCTCACTATTTTTATATAAAAGAATCTAAGCTTTGATGAAAGGAGACGCGAAATTTGGAAATATCCACGCAAAAATAAAGCAGTACAACGACGTAAAATTCATTTTCTCGCTGAATCCGTCCATTAATCACACGGGTAGATGGTCGTGATTGAAAAATTCACAGAAGCGTGAAGAAACACGAAGCAAACCGAAGGCGATGTAAAGACCAGGAATAACGTTGTGCAGGTGTGCAAGCTTAGTCGGGTTTCGTTCAAACCTCGTCGAGTTCGCGTACACTTATCCACCGCACGCGAGAGGCTCGTTGCGTCTAATAAACGGATTATTGCATCGTAATTAAACGCTTCTTCTACCGTTTATTAGACTGTCAAGACCAGCGAACGTGACAGTCGCGTGCCACATGTCCGTTGTTTTACAAATTATCGACAACTCGTACCGCTATTAAATTGGTATATCCAGCTTTACGAGTTTCACCCTAGTAATTTCCTGTTTGAATTTAATTACAGTAAACTCTCTCTTGACGGGCACCCGTGGGACCGGATCCCTGGCCTGATAAACGAATGGCTGAGTAACTGTTTCCATGCCTAGTGCATTGCAAATATAATTAAGTATGCATATTATTACATATATCGATCATACGGAATATTAAAAAATAATATTAAATTAGTTTCGATGAATAATCAAGTAACATGAGAATGGAACATCAATTTTTAAAACTTTCTTCTTTTTCTTTTTTTCAGTATTACAAATTAATTATCGAAATAGGATGGTTTTTAAAATAGATTCCATTTACGAATATTTATTTCGTATTTATTCATATTGCGTAATCACGGATCGAATTATTCAATATCTTATAAATAATCGTTGATACGTTAGATACATCATCAACGTATATCTTACGATAGCTGTATAAATTTAACCAAAGATCGATCGATCATTTTCTTTCCAAATCCTGTTCA
The DNA here is from genome assembly GCF_029169275.1 of Apis cerana. Lineage (NCBI taxonomy): Eukaryota > Metazoa > Arthropoda > Insecta > Hymenoptera > Apidae > Apis > Apis cerana. The sequence goes on along the minus strand of NC_083854.1, from coordinate 3,254,585 downwards.
AACATCTCTTATCACAGCATATCCAAACATATCCAAAGATCAAATACGAATCTACTCATCACCCTATTTATTACCAAGCTCGTGTAAACAATCCTAAATACATAAGATCATAATTATTTGCCGGATTTTTCGTCCCCCTATCTATATTCAGCCAGACGAATTAATTTTGCGGGAAACGGGGAAACAAGGGCTGATCAACAACAGGGGCTCGTAGAGATTCGCGGGCTTCGACGATTGTTTGCTATCTCCATTTTCATCTTTGTTTTAATCCGCCTGTTGATCTCGATCGAATGGGATTTGGTCAGTCTAATTATACCGCGTATTGTCTCCATGGTAATTAATTGGCCGCGAGAATTTATTATTCACCGCGGCCGGTTTAATCACCCGCGTTGAAGCGGAATTTCTAAAGCATACGAATGGGAAGCAATTAGCCCGTTGATGCGTTCATAATTAAACCTCGAATAAACTGTGATGTAAAGAAAGTATCGACAAGTACTTGGGGAGGGAAGAAAGCGATACAGGAGGGGAAAATAAACGGGATCGGTACGAAAGTTTTGCTCGTTATCTCGTCCGATAATTCTTTTCTATTTGTTATTACCTCCTGTTTTTGAACAACGAGAGAATAAACACGTTGATCAATTAATATTTCGGTATAAATACCTGCTCACTTTTTTTTCTCTTGTAAAGAGAATTGGAAACGTGAATGAAATTGTACATATACATAAGTCAGGAAATGAATTCTATTTAAACTATTATTACCAAACTCAAAGCTCAAGCCTCTCCAATCTTATTAATATATATATATATGATTCTTCGTATATGAACGAGAATCTCTTCTTCTTATTTTCTTTTTCATTTTCCAGAAAGTCTACGATTTCTGCCGCGCCATCTAACCCTCCGGCTTGCAGCAGAATCGAAAAGATTGCTCGCGATTATTTTGCCGCTCTGCTGAATTTCAAAGTAGAATTCTTTTTTCTTCTTTTTTCCTCTCTTATTCCTTTCCACGGACGACAGGTAGATTGTCCGCGGTCACGCAACGTTCGGGGCGAAATAGTCGAACGTCACGTGAACGTCCGGCCTGTCCCGGAAACGGGGATAGATTCCTTTTCAAAGTTTTACCGGATAATAGCCTTAATCAACGAGGCATTGAAACGTAAATAGCCGATACATCCTCTTTCCCCCCCCTCATATCGCGTAACTCCATTTTATGCGAGTGAAATTTTACCCGAGTCTGGTTACCCTGAATTGTTGGTTAGGTTAGGTTAGGTTAGCTCGTAATTATTATTATTGTCCATCTGCACGAACGTTACTTCTACGCGAAACAGGTGTAATTTTTATCTTCGAGGTGGATGAATCGACCAATTGGAATTGGAAAATTGGTATCACTCGTGTATATACGAGTCGATTGTGTTATATTCGTCGATAAGAAAAATCGGAGAGAGACGAATAATTGGATGTTGGCAATCGAATCTCGCCAACTTTTATCCTCGGAACGGACCTCGCTGTTATTCTATCCCATTCCATCCATATTTTATTCCCGTTTCTTACCTGCAACTTTAACGTCCTTCGCCAGGCGAGCATTTGATGCGCCTGTGCCCTTTGCCTCGCTCGAAGCGCCGCTATCACGGATTTCGCTTCCTCTAACGACGTCACCTCCACTTCGTTCCCATCCTTTGACAAATCGTTCCCCCTCGTCTCGGTGATTGCCGCCAAGGGACAGCTATCCATCGACGTCTCGTCAAAACTGCAATCAGAGATCGAATCGATATCATTATTATCGATCCCCGAGGGATGCAATCTCCCAATTTACTTTTTTAAAACTACCTTCAGAAGCGATTGTAACTGCAACTGAATCGGCTATTTCTTTTTTATTAAAATGGAATAAACTATTTTTTCAATCTTCTCCAAACGAAAATATTGAACATAAATATCAACAACAATTTTATTTATGCATCGAAATAACAGATACCGTGCATCTTGGGCAAAATAATCTCGATATAAATACAACAATCGTCGAATCAGCGCCATCTTCAATCACCGGCGAATGAAACTCGATGCGAGATTTCTAATCGATGGTCCCGATAATCGATTACCAATCGCTGGCAGGGCTCCCCCACGGCAAAGCCACGCGGATCCGAGGCAAATATTTAAACGGTTGGGCAAAGTGTGTTTCCCCGATTCGACCGAGACAACACGCTATATATACATATATATATATATATATAGCGGCAACGATAGAGAGAGAGAGAGAGAGATTCTCGTGTATCGTGGATCGGATTCCTTTGAAAACCGACTCGAAAACAAACGAGGAACTGTCGTTCGAAAGCGAATTCACCGGCTCGTCGTCGTCGTCGTCGTCCACCAGCTCTCGGCAGTGAAATTTAATAAGAACCGCAATGATTCATCGCGGCTCTGTACGCTTTCGTCCCGGTAAACCGAGCGTATTGAATGTCTAGGAAACGATTCGTTCGTGGGGGGAGCAAAAGATCTCTCCCTCGTGTTTCGCCGCGCCATCTACCTCGCCTCGTAAATTCGCATCCATCATGATTTACGGGTAAATCCTTATTCGCCGGGAATATTAATTCTCGTCAAAACGAATGTGGGGGAGAGGGGGGGGATTATTTGTCCTAAAAATGCGTAAAAGTGGATGGATAAGCTCGAACGATGGTAATAATTTACGTTATACGAGTTAGGTCGAAATGGAGCTGGTCTCGAGAATGCTTGTCGATTAAAGAGGGAGGATTTAGATCTTTTTTTTTTAATCTATCTTATATATTCGTGGGTGGATTTGAAACTTATTATAAGGTGAAAATGAAAGTTAATTTCGTCAAAGTATTTTACTGGAGAAATTGTGCTACAATTACACGTGGATAACAATTTTCCTTCTTTGGAATAGGGGGTGAAATCAACCCCTAAAGTTTCAACCTTTGACCAATTTTAAATACGAGTTATTTCTTTGTTTCTATAACAGACTGATGCATCGCACGATTAAAAAGTTTTGTTAAAAATGAACTTGAAATGCGACTTATATTGATTTATGATATATCGTCATGCAATATCTTGCTCCAGTAAATTTTCCGCGAAAATCACGCATTTGGGCAAAACATTTTGCACGTTCGAGATTTCGTCACAAATCAAAAATTATTTTCACAGCTTTTCCCTCCGCAAAAACAATTCATTTTTTTCACTCGCAGCTTGTAAAATCGCCCGAATTTATTAATTTCATTCTCTGTACACGATCGAGGATCCGTCGATTGAACGAGAGTGGAGAACACGCGATATTTCCGCAACATTTTGTATTTTCTGATACATTTAAATTTAAAACGTGTCGGATACGAGAATTCCATTCAAACAACCCCCCAAATGTTACTCTGCTCTTTATTCGAGATTTGCAACAAAGTGCAATGATATATTTCAACCGAAAATATAATCAATATCGAAATTCATAAATAAAGGGTAGGATATTATATCGGGTGTGGGTGCAAAACATTTACGATTTTGGGCTCAATTTGCATAAGCACACGGCACGAATTTATGGAAAATATTGCTTTTTCTTACCACGCGAGATCCAATCTCTAATTAAACCGAAATAAATTATGCATGAGTCACTCGATTCTGAGTCACTCGACACGATTGATGTTTCGTTTTTGTCGGCGACGATCGATCTTCTCGACCATATTTCGCGCGATAAACGTTAGCTTATTTAGATTTTGCGGAATAATAAAAATACTCCGTATTATCTCTCTGATTCGCGATATTTCCCCAATTCAGATATCGAGAAAACTATGTTCCATGATTAACGATTGCTTAATCGTGCGTTCACACGGTCTATTAGCTTGGTAGGAAGTAATTAAGCTACTTAGATAGTCACAAACGAATCTGCAGAATGCTAGTCCAGCAAAGTGTAAGGTCCTAATGAAGTTTCCAATTCTCATTAATCATCGACGCATCGTTAGTAATCTCTTAATTTCTACGCCGATTTATTTAACACCTGAGGTATATTTCACGAATCGAAAATATGTATCTCCAAATATAAATCTAAGAATTTCACATTATTTCTATGTATAATTATATAATATCACTTAAAATAACGATTCAAAATGAACAAACGAGTATTGAAATCGAATAACGATATACTTGGTCGTCCACGAAAAAAACCCCCTCCACAAAATTAAACCGAAAAAAACTCGAGTTTTCGAGTTCTCCTCCCCCCTCAAAAACTATCGAAAAACAATCCTACACGATTCTAATTTTATTCACCCGTATCCCGCACCTTTCAACTCCATAAATTCCAATTTTCAATCACCAAAAACCTTCACCGCACGCTTCCATCCACGGTTTAAACCTCAAACGAGTCATTTTTTCTTTTTTTTCCCCTCCCACGAACGAGAGCACAACCGGCGAAAGCCAATGGCCGGGCTGCTCACCATCGGCCATTAACCACGAACAACCAACGGCGGGGACAAACAAAACCGTTTCTCAGCCAGCCGCACGACTATCCATCGTAACTGTCCTCGCATGTTTCGCATGAATTTCCCTCGCCGGTTTACGAGCCGGCCAGACTTTCGTTTATGACCTCCCCCTAGAAATCGGCCTCTCAATTATCGCCGACAATACGCGCGCCCCGCTTCTTGCGATCCACCCTCCCCTCCCCTCCACGGCCGCCATGCTTTTTCCACGCAGCACGCTTCCACCTGCAGGATTACTATCGCAGTTCGCAACGCCAATCGGCGAATCGCGAAACGCCAGATGGCGTGGAACGGCTAAGGGTTGCGCCAAGTCAGTTTGGGATCTTGATAACAGGGCAGCTGACGCGACACCTGGTTTCTCTCTCTTTTCCTCTTCGCGGTGGAAGATGTTGTTTACTCGCTTCCTTCCATCATTTGATACAATTTTGCAATTTGATATTATCTGTTCCTGGGAATGGTATATCAGGTGATATTAATGGGATTGATCAATTACCTCCAAAAATCCTCCAATTAGAAATGGTATAAAAAATTATTAAAAATGCGTGTCTTGTAGCAGTCGTATTATAAGTTTGATCATTATTAATTCCATTCGAATAATTAACCTTATTGATGAACCTAATATACCGTAATGCTAATAAGAGGAAGGTTCTTGGAAAGGAGTCTGGTTGCAGTTGGTAAAATTGTCGATTCGAAATATGTTTTTTCAATTCGATCGGGTAAAATGATAGGGTTAATTTCTATTGCACGAAATGAAAGGAAGGGTGTCGAGTGTTTGCAAATTTTTACCAATATTCGATAGAAACGATCGTTTAAAATTTTTAGCAATAAATAAAGAATCGCTTTGATCATGATCGATCCCTTGAACGGTAAAAAAAGGAGTTTGCAACAAAGAGGACCAACGATTCAAAGGAATGCCAATCGATCGAAGCGTTTTGGAAACGAGATACATGGAAGAATGGATGGTAAAAGACTGGCGCGCTCGATATAGGGCGAATAAATTCAATACGAGTTCTTCGATTTTCAAAGGGTTCATGAGTCGACGCGATCCGTTGATAAAGGTTATCCGTCGATAAAACCGATCGACGATGCTCGAGTGGAAAAACAACGATGATGGCCCCAGAAAGACGGTCCGATATTTGCCAACTATATTCGTTTCCTTTTATAAAGAGAGACGATTACTATGATTTTCAACGACATCGATACACAAAAATATCCGCAATCTCGAAAACGTAAACGATACTAAAGCACACACCTGCGTTATCGCTCGCGACTTCCGGCTGTGGAGCGGTTCTGGTGTAAACCGGAAACTTCTATCAATCGTTAAACAAGAAACCCTCGAACCGCGAAAGCTATAAATGTTGGATAATAATCGCCAGAAACGAAACGTTAAAAAAAGTATCGATTTTCGTACAGATTCGGATCATTAATACACACGGTTAATACAGAAGGTTTATTTCAAAGTACGATTTTAATCATTTCTCGATTCATTCCAACTGCGTTTCCCTATTAAGCCGATTAATCAAGGATTCTATTGTAACCTGGCTCCGCATTGATTGTACACGATTAAATTAATTTCCCCGATTTTAATCGAAACTAGAGAAGGCTAACGCCTCGATCGATGCCGATGAGAGGGATGAAACATGTTTATTTAATTAAAAGGAAAAAAAAAAAAAAGCACGTTTTAAACGCGCGATATCGCATTAATACCCGTTGGATCGGAAAGTGCTCCCAGATTCGAATCGGAGGGAATTATTATTTTCGTCTGTTCGGCCGTTCAAAAATATGACGTGATATAGTGCATCGTCGCTTGCATAGCTTGAGAAGGGTGAAGAAAAAGAAGGGGAGAGGAGGGGGGGGGGGAGAGAACGTAATCTCTCTCTCCGGGAGACGAATGACTGCGTCACTGTGGCTTAAATAATATCTCTGCTGCTTCGATAAATTATATCAACTACCGCGAGCACGAGCGATAGCCAAGGTTCTGTGTAGAAAAAAAAGGGAAAAAAAAGAGAAAGAGAAAAAGTTTAACCATTGAAAACATTGGTTACAATAGTGATAATAGTAATAATAATAATAATAATAATAATAACAAGGATAATAATAGATATTCGTGGAAATATAACGTGTAATAATATAGTGGTGGGTAACAATAGTAGGCAGATAGTGGTTAAGAATAAAACGTGGTGAAACTTGGAAATTAAAAATGCAAGTGGAGAAAATAATGGGTGTTTTATTTGCGTCGCATTGTCAGGACAAGGCAAGGATGTTATTCATACGATGCAAAAAAATATAATGGAACGCCCATTCCCTGCCTTTATCTCTAAACCATTATTATTTCTTTTTGCAATGATCAGGCTTGTTTTTTCACCTATTCCGTGTACAACAATAACGGATATCGGATATTATCTATTGGATGATTTTTGCGAAAAAATGAAAAAAGGTTAAAAATAGATTTAATCCGTGTACATAATTCAAAGGTTTTATTGTCAGTTTTGGAACAGAATAGAATCTCTGCACAGTTTATCTAATATTATCAACCACTTAACCTCTGCGGAACTTTAGAGAGGCAACCCACATATGCCAAAAACAAACTTGGAAACTGTATGAAACACGGATATATATGTATATGTATTGCATATATATTAAATATCTCTCTACTTTAACAATTAAAAAGTTTCATAGAAATGAAAAAGTGCCTGTAAATTTTCTTATCCAAGTAATCTTGTTTCCCTATTAATTCAAACAAATTGAGATCGATTTTCTTCTACACGTAATTATTTATAGAAATACGGGGCGAATGTATTATTAAACGAATTAAAAAAGTAACGTGAACGTAAAACTATTTTTATAAAAATGATCTTTCCTAGAAAAATATGTTGCATCGGTTGCCCGATAAAATAAAATGATAAAATGGTTGGAAACGCGTTAGAACGTATACCTTTTCTCCAGGTGCAAAGCTGTAAAAACTGCACGTCTGTATATTTTATCGAATCGTATCGCTGCGACGTTGCAGATGCTAGCTGCTCGAAATCGGGGTTTCTACAACCTCGAGGAATCGATAATTCGTACAAAAAACGACGGCCTTGTTGTGTCTAGTATCGCGTCAAGATTAAAACTTTGCTCGTTCGCAGAAATTGCACGGAACAGACGTATCCGAAATATCGATTAGCCGGGTAAACGATCGAGTTTCCAAGAACGACGACGCGCAAGGGAAAGGGTAATGTTCGAGAACGTTTTTTTCTACAATCGGTAATTTAGGAAAGTTACGATATTACCGATCGCGAGAACTACGTGGTTGGTATGCGATCTCTTCGACGAATTACATCGAAGAACTCGTTCTCCCTCAATTTTGCATAATTTTGAACAGCATGTAGAAAACGTTCGTCTCCTGTTAAGCTTTTACTACGCTTGTTACGCATTCTTGCGTCACATCCTCGTTAAGGATCGTCCATGTTACGTCCATGGTTGATTTATAATTTTTTATCCGATATCACTATGCATAGGGAATATTTTTTTTTATTTATATCGAATTTAACTTATTTCTCAAATTTTCTCCAACTCTGATTTTGACAATACAGGCATCAATCAACTGTTTTTATAACCGGACAATATGATACTTTTCATCTAAACGTTAGTTGGACAAATGATCAATTCTACTAAGGGAGATTTGGATAACTTTTTCTCTTTACATATGTTGATAACACGATTGAATTTTCGAATGTGAAAAATTTTAATTGGACGTCAATCGTTGAATCAAAGTAGATTTGATGGAATCTCAATTTTAATTTTAATATTTGATTATTACAATATCGTAGAATTAAATGTTAAAAACTTCAACGGACGAGATACGGTTTTAAAGAAGAAATATTTTCGTGTTTGCGAATTTTCTCCCTTTTACCTTTCCTTTTTTTATTTTTATTTTTTCTTTTTTTTTGTTTCAAACGGTGACGATCCTCAATTACTCAACAATTTTCCAATTCACTTGGCTCCAAACTGTCTCCTCCTCCCCGTTTCTTTCCTTTATTTTCAAATTGGCTCGAAGCCACAGTCTTTCAATAGAATATCGTGATAATCGTTTTGCTTAGTATTCTTCTTTTGCATTTACTCGATCCGATCCAATCGACGCTGTGTAATACATATCGGATAGATCGGAAGATAAAGATGATGCCTAACGGATCGATACTCGAGACGATATTAAAACCAAAAATTATTCCACCTGCTTGTATCGTTTATACGTTGATGCACACGTGATGTAAAAATTATTCGAGGCCCGTGAAAATCCCTGGCCCGTGCATAACAAATAATTACGAGTTTGCGCCAGTTTCGAGAATTCAGTTTGGACACACGGTTCGACTCGCTTTATGGGAGCGATATTCGGGAAAATCGTCGGGACGTGACTGGGCCGGCAACTCGAGTGATAAATGGATCGTTTAACGGGTAATTCCGATCGTTATTAGCGAATTTGTTAACGATCGTTTCGAAAGGCTGTTTTTCACCGCCAATTTTTATCCGCGAGCGTTTCTCCTCTCTCGATATTAAGCAAGCTGTTCCGATGTCAAACGATGCGCCCCGCGAAGAAAAGCTAATAAAATTCCATCGAGACACGCCGACAGAGGAAACGCGTTTATCGCGAGATGTCGCCCGCCCTCCGCATCTGATCGATGCCAAGACCCGAGAAATTTTCCCACCTTCGACTTCCCATCTCCCGTCTCACGAATTCGGATTATCCCTTTGTGACGACGCGGTGAAATTACAACGAACGGGCTACCTTTAAAAATTTCTTCCTTAAAAAGATTTTTAAAAATTCGCTCCAGTTAACAATCTTCCTTCTGGATTCCAATTTGTCGAATTCTTAATTATTCCACGCTTCTTTTATCCAAATAATTTCACGTGCAGCCTAGAAATTAAAAATTGGATTAGTATTGTGAAGGAAAAGGAAATGATCAAAATTATTAATAAACGAAGATTCCAATTGGAGATAATGCTGCAAATTTAAAAAAAGGCGGGTCAATGTTAAAATTCCCCGAAATCGAATTAAACGGCGCGTATAACATTATCACGGGAAAGATATTCACTGGCGGATGCATTTTTCCTGCCACCCATAATTCGTGAAAACGAATGCGAGTTATGCCGCGTTTTCCACACCGCGCGAACGGGCGGAGGACGCGCAAAAGTATCGGCCATCACCGTGAAAATTTCGCGATTATTCTCTCCGACCACGTCACGTTAATTATAATCGAATCACCCATAGAATTCCGCGCTGTACAGCCCGCCACAAAATTCTTCGTGAAACTTTTCACGAATTATGTTTATCACGCCGTGATATCGATCGATCGAGTAATTATTTTATAAGCTCCCCTTAAACAGAGCAGAGAGATTTTAATGCTTCACAATCGAAGGCATTATAATTTTCGAGGTGATAAAACGAATCCAAGACTTCTTCCCCCATTTTTCGATGGACGAAATATACGAGCAGCAGCAGCAGGGTGGGTGGAGAAACAACTCCCCCGTATAATTCCAACTCCCTAATTTACATGGCAATGATTCCATTCGTCGGAGGAAGCGGTTTCGAGCACGATCTATCAATTACTGCTATCGTGCTTGGAAACACGAGGAATCGATAACGTTCGATCATCGTACGGTTAATAGGTATGAGAAAACCTGGCTCGTTGAATTTTCATTTCACATTCAATTTCCAACCCCCATTAAATTAATAGCCCTTGATATATGGACACGATGGACGAATGAACGGGCGGGGATACATTTTATTAAAACAAATCGTAGAAACGTGAAACAATCGGAGGGAAATCCTCGGCGTTACTTGTGCCTGTAATGAAATTTCATCGCGTTACATGTGAGAATAACCTGTTCAAGTATTTAAAATTAAAATTAGAATTCGAAAAAAGAAAAGATCAATCGTTTCGAGATGAATTTGTACTTTTCTCTTCCTTCGAGCGAAGAAGTTTCTTTCGTTTTACGCGATTATTTTCTTGTTATCGTAGAACAGTGGATTTTTATCATGAAAATAATAGGATTAAAATCGACGAAGAAATTATATTAAGAAAAGATTCTGAAAGAAAGAGGCTTCGAATTTTTTTTTTAAGTTATAACAGTTTAAACTATCGATGATAACTTAGGTAGCTTGATTAACTTTTCGATTCCTTTCTCGAAATATTTTAATCAATGGTTCGATTCGATCAAACAGAAATTTAAGAAATTTTTGGAATTGAAGAAACGAGGGGAAAGTTGGTGGCCCTTCGATTCGTAAAAATTGTATTCGCACAATTTTGGAAAGAGTTGTTGCTATTACCGTAGGTAAAGTCTGTTTTGAAGGAAATCCATCGTAAATTCTGTTATGAAATAAACAATTTATGGGGAAACTTTGGCAACAACTTCTCGAATACACTTTACGCTTTGGTCGCGAAAGTCGAAATTCTTTGTGGATATTTAAACTCTGCCTCCGACTCGGTTCACCGATTTGAAGGCGTTACTTTTTTCTCCTCCCCCCGCCATCTTTTACCACCCTAACATTGGAAAATATTTGCCCTGCTTATTCAACTTTTTTCTCCATTGTCGACTCCACCGCTCTCCCTCTCTCATCACCGCCCATTCTCGAAAATTTCTCCACTTAAACGCCCCCTCATCCTTCCCTCGTCACGCCTTTCCTCCTCTAATCTTATCAGGCAACTGACTTCTCTCGTTAATCGCGCATCCTTTAGCCCCCCATTCCGCGAAATGCAAACACGTCAGACGCTTTTCTTCGACCTCTACGATTTCCTCCACGAGGAAAACGAAGAAGAAGAAGAAGAAGAAGAAGAGGGGAGAAAGGCAGAGGAAACGTGTACGCCGCCGTGTGTGCACTCCTCTTTGATCGTTGACTGAATCTTGTAACAGGAAGAGGTCGAAAAATTCTCCACGTTTCGCGAATAATTCAAGAGACACGTTTGGATAAAGTCAGATTTAAAAAGATAAACCCGCCAGGGAATATCGGTGACTTATACGCGCTTCGTGAAATTTTCGCCGTGTTGTTCGTCAGAAACGACTCACCAATTCTTTTTCTCCCTCCCCTTTTTTAAATTCTAATTTACAAAATATCTGACAAATCTCCTCTTTTTCTTAAATATCTTCATCTCGTATATACTTTTCTCCCACACACTTTTGTCTAGAAATACGAATCCTTTGAAATAATTGCGTTTTGCTGCATCGCGAGAGATATTTGTCCGACGGGGGAGTTTCGTTAAGAAGGTGTCATCAATCACCGATGCTCTCTTGTCGGTGGGAGGTCTTTGAAAATATTCAAATGTCGTGAAGCCACGGTATTCGAGAGTGTCAGTGGCCTTAACGGAACAAGCCTCGTTCGATCCGGTCTTTTCTCAGAATTTGTAACACGTACTGCAAACCGTCCATCGCGAATACACCGATGAATATAACATATCTGATATCCGCTTCGACGCGGTTAAACATTTTCACCGTCATAATAAGAATTATGATCGCGTAAAAATGATCGATCGATCGTTACTCTTCTTTTCTTAAATAACTACGATATATATATATATACGTATATAAAATAAATTAAAGGATAAATATAAAACAAACGTATATAATATACAGGTTGATTAAGACATTATTTTTCTCTTATAAATCGAATCTTACGAGATAAGAAAAAAAATACTGGGAATAAAAGTTCAAAAGTTACACTTTATACACGTGCATAGAGGTCGTAAAATCGGTCGAATGTAAAGTAATGAAATATTACACGTAGTAAAAAGTAAACGTTTTGACGTTACAGATATATGGCCGGATGAGAGCGTATCTTAAACTTCTCTCAACTTGGGTAACAATGTAAATTCACACCGAATATCGATTTATACCTTCTGATCATATATTGTATACGTTTTATGATCGTCTGTCCGATCTAAGAGAGAGAGAGAGAGAGAGGAAAACAACGAGGCAAGACAAAGCCGAAAACTAATTCATCAGATCGGAGAATTGGGGTGCGAATGGGGGGCGTTTAATCTCTGCTAAGCTGGCTAAGCTTCGATTCGAAACGGCTCCCTCCTTCGGTGTTTTCACACCGAATCTCTGCAACCTGTGGCGGAATGGAAGTTTGCTAAATATTTTCCCTGAGAAGTGTTTAAGTGGGAGGACAGGTCGCGCGGGAAAGGTCAGCGAGATTAATGAAGGCTGGAGCAAAATGGTGGATGCAAAACGGGCGTTCTCCTCGTTACAGGAATCGCCCTCCCTCGAAAGGAGCTACGTATCCGACGTGAGAATCCTTATTTGAGGAGAATCTCGAGAAAATGGAACGAAAATTTTGTGCGAGGGGAGGAGGACGATGATTAGGATTTTCGAATAAATTCGATTGGTGATCGGAGAAGAATTTTCGTCCCTTTTTATTCGATGATCTTTTGGAAAAAATTATTACTCCATTTTAGAGAATGATCGAATACTCTTTTGCCCAGGGGGTTGTTATTTGAAGGTTCATGATGTATCGAAGAGTAAGAGGCCTGGAATCGATATGTGCTATCAGTATGTGTCGTAATATCGGGCTGTATCGGTCTCACGTATATAACACCGAAAGTATCGGAATTATTCGAATCGATATCGAACCATATATTCAGTAAATATAAAGAGTTAAGGGAAAAATGAAAGGAATCGAAGAAGCTCAAGTGTATTATATCGTATTTATATCAAGGGTGAGAAACAAAGGATGAAAAATCACTTTGACATCGTATGGTTCTGTAGAAAATCGCAATCGCATTTGCTCTTTCTTATTAAGAATCGTTATTCGAGAAATGATGCATTCGACAAAATACTTACGTCGATAAAATTTCTCGCTCTAGATTGTTTTTCAACTTTACAACTTATCATCTTTCGTTTTCCTTCGTTACGATACGCTACAATAACTTTTTCTAGCCATACTCCCGTCCAATCATTCGCTGTTATACAAAAGAAAAAGAATCTTAAATGCTATTCATAGTTAATAACTCGGTCGATAAATATATGGACAGATCCTGACCGATCGATAAAGAAGAAAGATTACCTTTGGCCAAAGTCTCGCTGGCGTTATGGCGGTGAGTTCCGGAGCAGAACCGATGCATCCTGCGCGAGCGAAAAAGGAGAATGACGCGTCGTCTTCTTGCTCTGGTCGAGAGTAAATTTCGCCTTTTTGTTTCATTTTTGCGCAATGAAAAGCCGATAGAGCTATATAGCTCGGTCGAGATGCGTGGAACGCGAAGAATGTGCTCCTTAATAGTAGTTTCTTTTTTCTTTTCTTTTTTTTTCCTTTTCGTTCGAGGAAAAGACGAATGGATCTAGATAAAGGGAATAACAGAAAAAAAGGGGGAAAAACAGAAATGCAAGAATAGAAGTGATCGAGCTATTTTCTATTGCTCTAAGATTCTTCGGATGTAAGACGTGTTCCCCGCGAATTTTTCTGATATATTATTCTCGTCGTGTAGGTGTTCCCTAAGGTGTTCTCTTTCCGCAATTCATCGATGAACGAATTATTCGCGTTAAATTTGAAGAAAAGGCGTACGATCAATTGTACGAAGAATAACTATGAATTTTTTCTGTAACACGTTACGTAGCTAAAAATTAAACGATCTTTAAATATATATATTTAATAGAAAGGCGTTGCAAAACGTGAATTAATCATTTTCAGCATACGTGTTCAGCAGAATGTAAACAACTTTGTGAAATACGTTAGTTACATGGTACATGCATATTGTGCAGTTAATTATTCAGGTTGATTGATCAAATTATTTGAATCCAACAAACGGTTAATGAAACGCGTTAAAGTTTTACTTATAATAAATTAATCAAATTTATTAATTTAGTAGCAGTTTTGATACGCGTTTAATCCATTTCGAGTCAAGTGAAAGTAAAGGCATTGCTCGGCACTTACTGTAAGAAGTAATAATCAATGCTGTAGGAGTTGAGTTCATTACCATTAATGTACAGTGAGTGGTTCGTGTCAATCATGTTTCGAGGCAACGGTAAAACCGTGAATATTTCAAAAGATACTCAATATCTGACTCTCTGATATCTTGAAAGATATCGAGTATTATATCACAAAAGAATAAAAGATAACAAAATCATCATCGTTCTTTTGAATTTCGAGTAACAGATCAGTAAACCAAATATCTCTTTTTGCAAGATCATTGCTATAATATAATTTTCATGCGAAATATACGGAAGAATTCTTAAAGATCAAAGAGAATTGCAACAAAATTGATGCATTTTTGAATTATGCGAATTATCTCGATGGTAATATAATTGATCAAACAATTCACTCTCGACACGAAATTTTACAAATAAACAAAATTATAATTGGCAAACAAAATTACCGTATAATAATAACAAAATAATACGACGCGATAAAAATTCTTCCTCCTTCTTCCTTTCAGAATCTCGAATAACAAATAACAAATAATTTCACCAATCTCGACCAATCCTTCTTTTACTCAAAGAAAAAGAAAGCACCATACTGTTCTCATTTTTTACTAACAAAAAAAAAACGAGAACGCTCATTATCTAATATCCACTTATCGCATTATCCCTTTAAGAAGCCATCCGCAACGTTGCATTACTTCACGAAACATCACGGAGCCTCTTGCCGATCACTCTCCGAAAACCCGAAAGCAATAACCGAAATACACGTATCGTGGAAACCTTAAATTCTCAGAGAAACATTATAATAAAATTCTTAATCTTAATTATCACGCTCGCGTAAGCAATACCAAAATACGTAAACTTGGAATCGTGGAAACCTTAAAAATCCAGAAAATCCAATCTTCCTTCGACAGACGGACAAAAAAGAAAGAAAGGAAGAAAGAACACAAGAGAAGAAGAGGAAGAAGAAGGAGAAGAAGAAGATGAAGAAATAAGAAACGCAGGAGAAACGAACGAAGAGAGCGGTCAACAAGATGAAGCGTGGCGTGGCGTTAAAGAACGAAGAGAAGAAACGAACGAATGCAAAAAACGCAAACGAAAAAGGGGGGGATGGGAAAGGATGCATCGAGGGGCTTCCGTGCCAAAAGTCGTCCATTTTTACGAGCCTTGATCGATGCTTCTTCCTCGAGGAAAGATGAAAACGGGAAACGAAGCGTGTGCGGTGCTGTTCGACGTCGAGGATCATTTATTCTAAAGACGGACGGAGATTCTCTCGGCTTCGTGCTAAAAGTCTCTGTATTACGGCCGGATTTTCTCTCTCCCTCTCACCCTCTCCTCTTATCCCTTCAGTTCGAATCTCTCTACTTATCGATGTACGCGAGTGGCGGCAGATTTTCCCCGGAATTCAGCGGCCTCGGTTCCGTTCCATGCGTAAACTCTGATACGGCCTCTGACCAGCTGCATCCCTCTAAACGCCGTGTGTTTCTTTTCTTTTCTTTGAAAAGAAGGAAACTCCGCCCGATTATCATGCAACCGCGAACAACAAGATCCTCCTCGATCTGTCAAATGGATACTCATCTGTTGGATGCTGGTAGCCTCTAATTACGCTGGTGGCCTTCTCCTCCTCCTCTTCCTCTTCCTCCTCCTCCTCCTTCCCCATCACGTCCTATGGTATATATAATTCTCGAGGTGAATCGAGGCGGTGTTCTCACACGGCACTTGTAAAACAACAACGGGTCGAATTCGGGTTCGAGAACTCGCAACCGGTGGAGTTACGTCCGCGGATGACCGGAGGAGGCCGACTGTGGTGAAACTCGCAGCGTTCACCGCGCACTGCCCGCTTTTAAATTCGCGTGGTGAGCAGCTGGCGATCCGCGCAGACGCTTGGCGAACAACGTCCGCAATATATCGCAGGAGGTGGTGGTGGAGGCGGTGATGTCGGCGGCGGTAGATTAACCGAAAGGTGGGAGGAAACGGAGGGCGCGCGGACGTTGACTGGTTATGCGCCGGAAATTCGCTAAACTCGTTGCATAGTGGATGCGCGGCGGATTTCTTGGAATCGGCCACGTGTCGTGGCGATACGCGCCGCTGCTTCCAACCAATCCGGAGGTGCGGCTGTTGTATCGACGGATCGTCGTTTGTTGCGTGTTGTTATTGTTTCGTTTGGGGCGAGTCAGTTTTGTTTCGAAAGCAATCGAACGGGAGGATATGCGAATATTGTGCGTCCATTTTTTTACAGAGAGATTTAATTTTTCTATGCTTTTTCTTCTCTCGTGCACGCGTTTCTTTTGCAATCATTTATTATGAAATTTCGATTTAACGATTAGGTTTTAAAATCATCGATTGGTAACTTGGTTGCGTGGTGGATTCAAAGGTTGAAGCTGAAAATGATCGTGATAGATTAATAATAAATAAATAATTCGTCCAATAAAATTTAATTGTACTTGCATTATTTTTGATAAAATTTTGCAAATACGAAACTCTCGTGTGTGAAAATTTGATCGTTTCATTTCTGACGAATGATTTTTCAATTTACTTTTTGAATAACATCATACGATTCATTGAAGATGCAACAACAATAATAATAATAATATGATTTGGAAATATATGTATAATATAAATATTATTTTTAGGTATAATTTTTTTTTCATTACGTATAAAAAATTAAATTTCACAAAATGTGAACGCACAATATTTATGCGGCAAGCCATCAATTTCGTTTCTTGTAACGAATAACATGCTTTGTCATGGGAAATAATGTATTTCGCCGTTTTGTCAGGAAACAAGATTACATTTGGACATTTTCGGCAATGTATGTATTACGACCAGATCAGAACTAAATTCTGATTATATCATATTTCATAGACAAATACACAAATGCGATTCTTTTTCATCGTTATAAACGAAATATGGTACTGCACATGATAGGTCACTCAAAGTAAAATTTCAGTAAATGGTCGAAACATACTTCTCTTCGTAGGCAACATTCCAAATGTATTCATTTTTATCTCTATAAGTGAAATATATTACTTTTCGTTGGAAATCAGTACGATATATCAATTTCCATAGCAAAGAACGATATGTTTCATTTTACGTTAAATCGTATAAATGTGTTTTTTTTTTTAATGGAAAAAAACGAAATCTGAAATATGAAATTTTCAATCATATCGATTAGTAACGATATATTGATAATAATATCGTTGAAATATTGTTAAAGAGGTTAGGAGAAATGTATTTGTATATATATTGCATTAATTGTAATAAAATCATTCAAAATTTTTATTAATATTATTTGTATATTTTTCCAATTTTATTTTTTTGAAAGAATCTGAAAGAATTTGTGAAAATAATTTTTCATTTGTATCTTTCATATAAAGATATTTGATTGGCAAAAAAAAATGAAATAAGTAAATATTATATTATTTTGAATAATTTTATTATAATTAATATATTACCTTTGTTTTTATATGTTTTAACGACATTTTAATATTATCGATATATCGAATATCGATATTCTATTCTATTATTAATATTCATCGTTATCGACTTTACCGACAGTCACACCTCTCAATTCAAGAGAAATATATATCGAATATTCGAAATATATTGAATATCGATATTATTCTTATATTATTAATATTTATCGATAATTTTATCGATAGTGATATTTCTGAATATTATATATATATATGTATATATAGATAATCGCGATCGATTATCGATTCAGCACTCGAAACGATAGAACGTGATTCCGCCATTAACGTGACTCGTCTCGTCTCGTGATATTCTTTGCGAAACTTTGTGACGTGAAACGTGGTGAAAAACACAGAAATATTCTCTTTTTCTATCGAATTTAAAGCTCAAATTGTTTTTTAACTATTTGTTTGAAAAGTGCAGACGTTCGACGTTTTCGGTATAACTTTTATTCAGAAAACAATAAAGTTTGAAGTTGTGGTGTACTTGAGTAAATTCCAATAATTAGGAGACTGATTCTTAAACTTTGCCAATTTATCACGATGGGAATTCTTCTTGTGAATGGTGAAACTTTGGGCTGATATTTTTAGCTATATTCAAGCATCGCGATATTCAGTGCCCTTTCAATCGATGCATCGATTGCCGTGAAAGAAAAATGAATAACCATTTAAAAGAAATCATCGAAAAAGGTTAGTTTTATCAGTATAAAAGTAACGTCGAAATTTTCTGTAAGAAACTGAATTATTTATTCTCAACATTAAATATCAATATTTCGATAATTTCTCGTGTGGTAAACGCAGAACGTTTAGAATAGAAATTGTTAGGTTAGAAATATAATCGTCGACGATCTCGATAGATATGCCATGGATGTATATCATGGATAAAATCAAAATTCCCATTCTTCTTTAAAATATCTTTTTACGATTCTGTCATTCACACTCTCATCATTGAACGTATCACAAATTTTATTTCCTATTTGCATCGCAGTTTTTCAATTGCCATAGGATACAACCAGATGGCAGTGATAAGCATAGAAACCTTTATTTTCTTTGTTCCTGTCAATTTGTTTTATTCTTTGTAATCCACGGTAAAAAGTATGAAAGATATAAAGAGTGTTAATAACGAGTACGTGTATCCCAGCAATTATTTTAATTACAATAAACGTTCATTATATACAAGTAAAAGAATAATAATTATAATTTATATCTCTCATCCTCTTTATTCTACACATTTAGCATAATTTTACTATTTTTAAAGCATAATTGCACATCTTCTCTTTGTTCGTTTTCAACTTAAAATAAATGGTAAAAAAAAAATTGAATCAAATAATAACCAAATATTTTTTTTAATATTAAAATATCGTACGTACGTATTTGAACGTATGTTTTATAGGTTAGAAAGTTTTTTTTTAACAGAAACAGTTTCTTACAAAAAAAATTCGACATTGCTTAATGGCTAACCTTTATTTTTTGATTATTTTATATTCAATAAGGAAAATTGAACAAGTTTTGTTGATCTCGGGAATTGAATAAAATTTTATACGAGTTTCGTGACTACGATATTTCAACGACCGCCAAACCATTTTATAACCAACAAATTATCCTTGTGTTTGAGTTAAACAAACTTCTTCAATGCGCCAAGGCTCTTGCAAACACTTGCGACTGAAAATCGGTTGCTTGCAGTGAGCAAATTTATGCAACCATGCGAATTTCTAGACCAGTGGTTCTTAACCTTTGCGAAATCACGAGATTGTTTTTTGATTATGAGAAAAATATACACGGTATTAACTAAAATTATAAGATTGAATGAAAAATAAATGAATAGTGAGATTTATTTAAACGATTATTCAAAAGTTTTTAAATAATTTGAAGATGTTAATAAAAATACAGAAAAATATAGCAATAATTTTATTATTTTATATTCCTTTTCTAATTTTTGAAGAGATTTTTATAATACACTTTTTTAATTGTAGAGAATATGTTAATGCATAATGTTTCGAGGAGTACACAAGTTATCGATCACTGGTCTAACGTTTTGGGTATGCGAATGTAATGGATACAATCGGAACGATTACGTACGATTTTTTTTATAGAAAATCTATCCGAAAAAACGAAACGAACTTTTTTCCATATTTTGATTACGATTACATCGTTGCAAAATCTCCTTAAAACTGGAATTTTTATTAGTTTCAATAACGCAATTTATTAGTTGAACAGGATACTTTTATCCGAGTAAAATTAATTTCGACGAAAACCTCGACTCCTTTTTAAAGAAGAAACAATTTTTCTTCCCTCTTCCACATCTCTAACGCGTTACAGTATCACAAACGGACAAATGCCCAATGCTTCGTTCGTACTCGTAATTAAAAAAGCGTGCAGTGATTTAACCACACGTTGCCGATTCTCTCTCTCTCTCTCTCTCTCGATCCACGCTTCTCCTACAATGGAATTCGTTTTCTCGATTAACGATATTAAATCCTGGCTCGGGGCGTTGGATATTCTAATTAAGGGGTTGGGCTAGGTCGGCGGACCATCGTTGAAATTAGCAGCGGGGACAAAGCGGAGATAAAATAGTTGTACGTGCGTCAACAACTCTGCCCTATCTTTCCTCTACGTGCATCACGCGCTGGAGAGACCCGCTGGAGAGCGTAAATAAATCGCGCCTCCGGCGGATTTGTAGCGGATTCCAGGCCGCCTCTCGCCGTTTGTCAAGACTCCTGTTGTGATTCACCAACTTTCATTCCACGCGTTGTGGAAAACGCAGCGAGAACACTCGATTCCCTTAATGGTGGCTGACGCCTCGAGCACGATGCTCCTATGTATTTTGTCCAGTTGCTCGTAATTTTCCCGCGAGAGAAAGATATCGGGGGAGGTCGAGGTGAAAAGAGATGAAAAGAGATTCGAAGGCTGCGCAGAGAGAGAAACGATTCGACGTAAAGTTGGAGAGAGTTCGAAAGTTCGAGAAAGAGAGAGAGAGACACCTGAGGAACAATGGAAGGACATTGTCGCGAGTCGATGCGTTGGCGCAAGCGAGTGGAACGATGGCTCGTTACCATAGACAAGTTGCCGGGTTTCAAAGGCACACTTTGCAAAGTTTACCGGGTTTGGAAACGTTCTTCTGGAACAGTTTCTCGCTACAAAAGAGCGTTTCACGGGGGAATCATAGCTTGATTTCGTGCAACAGGGTCGAAAACGCCTTAGCTCGAGCCAAAACACGTTTAACTCTCGTACGTCGAGGACAGGGGGAGGGAAAAGAAGCAAAAGACGTCTAGTCGTTACGCGACAAAAACTTCTCGGTCGGCGCGCGTTTCACAGCGCATAAACCCCGGTATATTTGGACCGAGCGGGGGAACGCGATATCCCATTCGGCTCCTTTTTTGTTTTACTTCCATTTTGTTCATCTCGAAACGACTTAATGGATTCGCACGGATGGAAAAGAAACAGCCGGGAGTACGGAGTTCAATCGTGCGATCACCCGTGTTTTTTTTCATTAAGGGGGAGGAGCTTGGAAATTTTCCAATTTGTTCGAGTGGACGGTGTTAATCCTTTGCGGTCGTATGTCTGTCCTGCGATACTACAGCGGTAGCGATGGGATCGAGTAGCTCGTAGGGTAAATTTGAACTTTGGATTTCGTTTTTCTTTTTTTCTTTTTGTTAAATGATATTATTTCGTTCGAATAAAAGATTCCATCGATTTTAAAATGTTCAAGAGCTTCGATAAGAATTAAAAGGGAATCGATATTTAAATTGTTCCGCGCAGGAGAGTAAATTAGATGCAGTTTTAAAATAATAAATCAGAGAATGCGTTTCTTCTTTCGACATCTCTTTTAACGGTATCTATCGAAGATCGATCCTGAAAGGAACACGTTTTGGAAAAATACGAAGGGTTAAAAAGAAGGAGCGCATTCGATCGAAAGATTAACGAGTAGTCGAGTTCCATCCACCGCACGAAGTCGAATTGAATTTATCTTGCTCATACTCGACAAGATTCCGGGGAAAACGAACAGATGGAAAATCGATTAACGCCGATTGAAAGTTATCGCTCATGATCGTACAGACAGAAACAAACGGATTGGATGTCGAAGCCCCGTTAATTCGAAGATACTTGGTTTGATAAACGAGAAAATTGCGGAACAAATTGTCGGCCGACAGGTTTCTTCGATCCCTTTTGCGGGTAAAAAACACGAAAAAAGGAGAATTTCCCGTGAAACGTTGCGACTGGTCGGTTCAAGGAACCCGAGCTGAAGACACAGGACGCCGCGATCATCGCCGTCATCGATGGTGAAAAGGGCGGCGAGGCGAGATGAGAATATCTCTCTCGGTGGCCGAGTGTACTCGACAGTCAACCTAGAGCTTAATGAACGATCGATAACGCGTTGAATCATTTCTCCTTAACGTGTTACAAACTGCTGGAAAACTTTCAACTCGATATTTTCCACGGGATCGAGGAATAATTAGAGAGAAGAGCCTATCTCGTTTTGAAACGAGAATAAAATACTCGAAATTCTTCGTTATAATGTGTCGATAAAAAAAGAAGAAATGAAAATTGTTACTTTTTCAATTCTCCTTGAACTTTTCTTCTTTCCTATTAATTATTCTTACTATTATTTCGCAATTAATAATTTCGATCGATCTTCGATCAACGAAAAAAAAAAAGAAAAATCAAGACGCATTCGCAGCCCAAACCTTGCACTACCATCATCATCCACCGCAAGACGAACCGACGCTCATTATTGTGCATTACCACCGAGAAAGGAATAAAAAAGAAGATGAAAGAAAACGTTGATGAGCAGGAATTCCGGTTACTTTACCTGTGTCTCTGTGCGGTTCTACGAGAAGAGACGATGATCACAGCGTGGTCTTTGAATTTTTGATAAAACAGTAAACTCGTACAGGCAACGTCGTCCGCTCTTACGACAAGGGTGCAAAAGAACGTGTACCGTGGACGTGACGTTAATTTCAATCGGGACACGTCGAATGTCGTCTTGTCCTCTCTCTCTCTTTCTCTCCGTTTCGCTCCGTTTCTTTCTCTCGCTCGCTTTGGTTCCCGTATCAGACTCGGTGAAGAGACGTGAACCAAGAGGAGAAGGAAATTGAATGGGCCAGCTTTCCCCGGTGCAAAGTCGCCGCGATAAGATTACCAAGGACTACTATATCCGATATAGTGCATCGTCGCTTGTGTGCACGTGACGAACGTTGGAGGAAATAAAAGGTACTTGTGAATGAAACTTGAATCTTGCAGCAAGGGAGGAGCGAGATCCATTTGGGACGACTTGAGGGAAATTGAAGAAGGGGAATTGTTTGCGACATCGTCGCGCTTTGGATCCGGAGAAGTGTAGTTTCTTTTGTATATGATTAGCGGTAATTTTTTCCCCCAAATTTCAAGAAAAGTTCGTTTGTCAACGATGGATGGAACGTAATGGAATTATCGATTCGTTTTTTATCCACGGTTAAGTCAAGTGGATGACGTGAGAAAAGTTTTACGTATTCTACTTATTTTTATTTTACATCTTCGAAATGTCTGCGTAATAATACGGAATAATTTGATTAATTTTGATCGACAACAGGTTGAATATTTTTGTATACAATTTTTTAAAATGACTCTCCGATTAATTTCTTTTTTTCGTGAACGGTTTTTTTTCCTTCCCGTTATTGAAAAAATCAAGTTTCTCGATATAGAGCGAGGCCGTTCCAAGTATCTCTAATTGCTTCCATCAGAATCGTCAGGGACGAGTGTTTTTCCGATTTACCACGGTATATCTACTCTACGTATATCTATTCTTCCACCGATTTCTATTTCACCGATCATGTTCAACGTCAATGACTCGTATATTTCGCCGATACGAAAAACGAGAGAAAACGGTTCGTTATACAATCTATGAAACGCGATGAGTTTTCGAACGAGTAACCGTGTATTCTCTGAAAATATTTTTCAAATCACTTTTTTCCCTCCCCCCAATCTTTCTCGAGTTCCAATCGACCTCCTTTCTATGATATTCAAATAACTTTGAGAGAGAAAAGCTCCGTGTAAGATGAGAAAAATTGGGAAAAGGGGGGAAAAAGATGTTGGAGTTAAATGGAGCTTTTATTTATTATTTGATTTTCTTTCTAGCTTTTCTTTTTACCACTTTCTAGTTTTAAATTATCGAGAATCTTAATTTTATTGCACAATGTTTGAGACGAATTCATATTCGATGCAAGTGAAAAGAATTTTTCGAAATATCTTCCCTCGCGAGAATGTAAAAATGTAAATATAGAAATGAAAATTTTGCTATTTTTGCTCGATACATATTTGTAATATATTTTATAAAAAAACAAATCTTGATAAAATTTTCGTTCGAAATGTAAATATAAACTCGAGAAACATATTTATCGCGATAATTTTGCCGAATGGATCTTCGTTCCTTTAATTTCCGTACAAACAGCAGTTACTCTTCAAATGCAAAGAGTTAATAATAGATTCTTCTCTCAATCCTCAGATTACCTACAGAGTTTAAGTAGATTAGCCCCGATTAATCCTTGGATTAAACCTACAGGTTAAATAGCGAGAGAATCCCTCCCTAATATTCCTGCAGAATGCAACAAAATCTAATTATATCATCGAATAAAAGTCGTTTAAACTCGAAAACAATCCTCTGAAAACACGACGTATTTTCCACGATAAATTTTAAAAAAATAATTTATTATCCACCAAAACGTCGAAACGTCACATCGAAACATCCAACGACATTCGTGCTTGATTGAACGCGTCATTAGTATAAAATCGAGAGAGGGGAGGGGGGAAAGGAAGGAAAAAAAAGCGTTCGTTTCAAAAATCGATCGCGAACGCTTCTCATTCGAAGCCGTTTCCCGCGGCACGCACACACCACAGGTTGCAAAGTCTCGAACCCTTTCTTTCAATTCTCGGACGATTGCTCGCCGTGAATTTAATTCGACGAATCGTAATTCGTACAACTAATACCATTTCTTTTTCAAAATCATCCTCTGCGATCCATCAATTACAACAACCGATCGCTCGAATATGCAAATTAATATTTAAGAGTTACGTATAAAATGGTATTGGTTATTCGTGGGACAACGAGTGATGGAGGATGATTTCTGGTGAAAAGGTAAAAAATTGAATATATATATATTTTTTTTCGTTTGAGGTTTTGTTTTCGAGAGAGTCGTGTTTGAAAATTTATCAAGTGCAAGTGAAATTGGTTATTGACTTCGATTCCCGATTGAATATGAATGAGCTATCGATAGAATGTGTATATGAAGAGAAAAAAATAAAAAATGAAGAAGAAATTTTTTTTTTCATTCGAAAATTAATTTTCCAGAAGATCGAATTTAAAAATTTGTCGATTACATTTTCCCCGACTTCTGGTATTTTATTCTACATTTTTCCAATTACGAATCAATAACCAAAACAAATAATTGTATTCGAAAAATTTAATGAAAACAAAATCTCAGATGAACAAATTTCCGATTTATTCGATTTCAGAAATCATCTCCCGTTCGATTACGTATTGTATACGTTACATTAATAAACAATGTAATATTTCTCGAGGAGTTCTAAAAACTCGATCGTGCGATATTAACAATCTTCCTATATATTTTCTTTAAATAAAACGTATTTAATAGATGCAATGATAATTATTTCTTACAAGAAAATTACAATCTTTTATCAACAAGGAACATACGATTATTAATATCGAACATTTGAAACTCTCGTTCAAATCTAACATCAAATTATCATAACGATATTACATCTCTATGCTATCCACGAAATTGATTAAATTACTTTGAAACGTTACCGTTTAATCTCAACCCAAAAAAAAAAAAAAAAAAATCCGTTTACCATTAATATAATTAAACTCGATCGAATCCCGTAATTATAATTTCAAATCAATCGAGCGCCTTTCCTTCGAGTGGCCAAACCCCTCGACGAGCACAATACACACACGCGAAAATTCGGAGACGGAGCGCGGCACGACCGTTCCCGAGGACGTCCGCCGTACGACTGACGCGCGGCCCAATATTCGCCGATACTACATGTGCACGTTTCTCCCCGTATTTGCAAGCGCGACAGGCGGGTATCGGGTGCAGCTGCCCGCCATCCTCCCCCGTCATCACCCCCGCCCGATCGCCACCAACCTCCTCGCCCCCCCTTTCGCGAAACTATTCGATTCTCGCGATAACAATAACGGTGGTAATGCATTCTTGTCGCAACTACCGAGCGTCGTTGTCGCGACTTTTTACCGGGTGTTGAGGATGAGTTTTCCGGCGAATCGGAAGAAGAGGGGAAGGTTTATGATAATAGTTGTTGTTTAGGGATAATCGCCGATGTATTTCCTCATTCTTTCGTCCAAGATTTCGTGCGTCGGTCGTTCCTTCGAGTTTTTCGTTCGGGGGAAAATTTTATTTTTTTCAATGGAAATTTCGACGTGTTGTCGAGAAGAGGGTTTTAATAAACGTTTCCAGGGAATTCTCTTTTTTTTTTGGATAATCTTGGAGGTGAAAAAGATGGAAATATTATACTATGTCCGAGTTAGGTAGGATTATTCTCCTCGATTTTCAGGGAGAATCCTTTTGTGTCTATCTCGTGTATAATTTTTCGTATATTTTCATTGACGATAAAAATTGCAAATTATTACGTTCCATTATTACGTTTCTTCTGAAAATTACAAGATAATTATAACGTGTTTACGAGAAAAATAAGTATATTCATTCGAATATTTCTGACAGGTATATGTAATCCTGTAATGAGATTTGGCCGTGAGTAACGTGTACCAATACCAATCGATACCGAGTTTAGCATACACTAATCAATAGCGGAATATTCATGTCCTGATCATAATTATCCTCGTAATTGTCGTGATACTACGAAAATTAGGCTTTGAATTCTCGAGACATTTATTACGTATTTTCATTGTTTTTTTTAAATTTTTCTTCTTTGCAACCGATTCTTATCGATTTACTTGCACGATCATCTACCATGATATCCGAAAATAAAATCGTTTATTCTCCTTAACAACGAAGTAATAGTTAGGTTTGAACTGTTGAAAAATTATCTTATCTACAATTTCAATAAAAGTTACTTTTCTTTCTTCTAATTGAATTAAAAAATCGTCGCTTTAAAAAGTTGTGTCTACAAAATTATTCTCTCCAATCCCGATTCCAAAGGAACAACACGGTTCAACGTATACTTTCTCGTGATACAGTAACGAAATTTACGATAGGCACATCGTTATTGGCTTCGTGTTGGTTCGGCACTTTTCTAGGTAATTGATAACACTCGTTCTATTTTACATTACGTTACAATTCTTCCCGAGTTGGGCAATAACAAGACAATCGTGGAGGAAAATGGAGGGAGGTTTGGTTTCAAGTGTTGAGAGGATAATAGAAAAGAGAAACAGTTCCCCGACTAATTGGATCGTCGAAGCAGAGAAAGGGGATCCTTTATTTGCACAGCTAAAAACGCTCTTGTCAATTTCTTCTTAAACTGTCGATAGATTTTTGTCCTTCTTCGATACTTCTTTAATAACAATTTTCATAATCCTTCTCGAGTAAACTTTTTCTCTTTTGCTCGAACACATCGTATAATAGAGAAATTGTTGCTAAATCTATTTTACTATGCAATGAAATTACAAGATTTTAAAAAAGGGATCTCCAACTTTCCGCGTCATT
The DNA here is from genome assembly GCF_029169275.1 of Apis cerana. NCBI lineage: Eukaryota > Metazoa > Arthropoda > Insecta > Hymenoptera > Apidae > Apis > Apis cerana. Next base: position 3,227,081 of record NC_083854.1, on the reverse strand, counting down.
GTATGATAAATTATTAAAATTCCAAAATTTCATCCATTCGATATCCTGAAAAGCTACATTAATCTCGTTTCAATGCATATATATATATATGTACATATCTATTTAATAGTCGGGGAGAATGTAAAGAGATGTAGGATAACGTGAAAGCAACCTCTGCGCACGTTTAAATATGGGTTTCGCGTACACGAATATATCTAGTTATACACGATATATTACACGGACACTTGCATAAGTCATTCGACAACGCAGCGAAGGAATTGTCGAGATGCGCGGAGGAGATGGGATTTTTCATTTTCCGCTGTCAAAGAAGCGCATTCTATGCAAATGAGCGAATGCGCGCTACTAGTGACGCGACTACTCCCCGGAAAGGTGAAATACAGCCAAACTTTTCGAGATTTCAAGCATTCCTTCGAGTATTCCACCGAGTCGAAAACGAGGCGCATTCTATGCAAATCAACGAATGCACCGACACGACGACTTTACCTGAAAGGTTAAAAAAAAGGAAAAATACAGCCAAACTTTTCCCAGATTTGAAATGTATTTCTCCTCGAGAAAGAGAGAGAGAGAGATTTCTAAAATGATTCGTACGCCTTGAAAAAAGAAACTTTCCAACTCGATACGACGAATTATCAAGTGGATTACCAATTTCCTAATTAAAGTTGGGATTAAAGGAGGGATTAAGCCCGACAAATGTGCCCTGGCTTGCCTCGTACGCTGGTCAGCTCTGAAGTACACAACAAACCGCAGAGGGAAAGATTTGGAAAACGGTCCTCCATCGATTCGAAATTTGGCTCAAGTCGTGTTACTTTTATCAACTTACTATAACACTTTTCGAGGGAAGATTTGGGATCATATCCAATATCGGTCGAGAAAGAAAAGGAATATTCGCGGAACAATTCGGAACGTTTATCGATCGGTTTTGCCTTGCAACTGCAAGCACGCGTACCGATCACGTTTCATCGGCATTCCCCGAATTGTGGTCCGCGAATCCGCGCCTACAATCTTGCGAGAAAGATGCCAGAAATGGCGGCGCAAGACTCGCGGCCGATGATGGCAACGCGTCGAAATAAAGTCGATGCAATTTCCCGTGGGATGAGTCCACTCCTCGCGATGTAACACGAGATTACTTTCCTCGGGAAAGGGATTAAAACTTGCCTTGCTCTTGTTGATGGCCAGTTAATTTGGGGAGATAAATGAGGCGGGGAGGGGAAGCATTTAGAGAAAACTGCGGAATAATCGAAATCTGAAGAAGAAGCTTGATTTTTTATTCGTCCTTTCTTTCTCTCTCGTTGAAGTAAAAACGTACGGTTGGATATATTCGATAAAAATCGTGAGACTCTAAACGTTTACACTCTCGATAAGCATAGATGGATTCTAAGCGGACAATTCTGAATATTTCTCGAGTGAATGGAAAACGATACAATAGTATCTTGATAATAGACGTATTTTTAGCTCCGTAGATGCAGACGTCATCTTACGTCGACGTCAGCGAACAGTCGAACATCAGTTCTTTCTCTGTCTGTCTCTCAGTCCTAAGCTTATTGTTTCTCGTTTACACGGAAGAAGGCGCCAATTTCTCAGGACACCTGAACAGACGCGACGTGTATCTAATGCTATCAAGGCGCCTCTGTAGAGTCTCGAGCACACTCCAACTCTGGCCGAGTAGATTCGAAACCTTTACAGTAATTTCTCTCGCATCATCGTCTTCGACTGGTATAAAATGATTACTTTGCAAGTACACTTCATTCGTACGGTCTCGAGCTCGATCTAAGGGAGCTAATCGATACCCGTGAAACTTTGTTAACAAACTTTGATTTGTCGAACTTGATAATGGCGCCTTAGAAATTATCGAAAATTGATTTAACGCGGGAAGGATACGATATATCGATCGAAGCGAAAATTCTTGTTTCTGGAAAATTAATTTTGCGAGCGTAACATCTCGAGTTTTCTGATATTCCCGTTTCTTTTACAAATTAATTCCAACTTCGAGAGGATCATACGCGAAGAGAAGGTGTCACGATGTGATAAAAGTAAAAGTGGTAAAAATCGTCGAGCGAAAACAGGATCCTTCGGAAAATACGCCCCTCTTGGGGATCATAAATTCGCACAGCTTCGAAATCTATGATCTATCCCAATGACGCCGTATTTTTTGCCGGATAAAAATTAAATATCCTTATTGAAAAAAGAAAATTTTCAGAAATCGACGAAGAAGAAATCTAAAAAGAAAAAAAGAAACAAATTTTGATCCCGTAATATTTCTGATCCTCCTCGAAACAATTGAATTTAAATGAAAAACTCTAAAGAAAAAAAAAAAAAGAAATTAAGACGAGCATTGTTTGATCTTGAAAAGGAATCTTTGATTTATTTTCAAAACAATTCTTTGTTGTAAGAAACTGTACACTTTCAAAAATCATTTGGACAGAAATTTTGGCTTGTTCGCAAATTCGTGTCTCCTTGCAAACCGCAATCTATCGCCGATATCATCTTACTTTGAGATACGCCCGGGAAACAGAGGTGGAGGAACGTAAAATATATTTACGAGCCAACGAAAACCCATTACATTGAACACTGAAAAGAAATACTTTTCGCCAAGTGCTGTATATTACAATTTTATCATACTTTCGAGCGGAGGAAGTATCCCCTTTTCGAAAGTAACCGAGATTAAATGTCGCGAGATTTTTCTAAATTATCGTCTCCAACTCGGATTTGTTTTTAAGAAATTTTAAACTTCCAAAATCCGTCCGATACTCCTTTTCTCCAATAATCGATTGATATTAAAAACCAAGATTCATTCTAATTATATTTCTCGATTAATTAATTGCGTGTATTATTAGGAATAAAAATAGGAATTTTCGATTGTGTGATGAATATATCCACGATGCGAGCAATAAAAAAAAAAGATCCAACGACCGAGATTAAATGTCGCGAGATTTTTCTAAATTATTGTCTCGGATTTGTTTTTAAGAAATTTTAAACTTCCAAAATCCGTCCGACACTCCTTTTCTCCAATAATCGATTGATATTAAAAACCAAGATTCATTCCAATTATATTTCTCGATTAATTAATTGCGTGTATTATTAGGAATAAAATTTTCGATTGTGTGATGAATATATCCACGATGCGAGCAATAAAAAAAAAAAGATCCAACGAATTACGCAGAAAAACGAGCAAGCCAAAACGAGATACTCGATAATACACGGGCGCTCCTATTCAAATGTTAATCACTCGGAGCGATTGACGAATGGATGATGATAAGGCCGAGCAGCATCCCTCTCGCCGCTGTGAACAGTAAACCGAAGCGGAAGACGATCCATTCAATGGATTCGCTCGCGAAATGCTTAATTACGAGGAAGCTTCGAGTTACGAAGCTGCGACGACCGCATCGGTCGCAATCCCCCAGCAATAAATGGGGAATAATCAATTAAAACCAAGTTATTTCCCGGCTTCCTGCGTCAAACAACAATATTATATAAATTAAAGGCAAAGCAAACGCGGGTGAAAAGCAAGTTGCATTACTAATATCAGCGCCATCATTGCATCCAGTTGATCTAGGAAATCTATACACGTTCCATGGAAGAATCCTTGTATCGAGATTGAAAACTCTCCACCTTTCGACTCGTGATTCCAGTCTGTAATGATTCTAAGGGATAAATGAAGATGTTTAATAAACGTTTCTTTTAAACTGATCAATTTTTGCGAGTCAATACTTCTTTTTCTTTTTTTCTGTAGAAAAGAGAAGGAATATATTTATATCTCGTGTCAACAAATTAAATTCTACGAATATATGGAGAAATTATTCGTATAAAATCGTAAATAATATTTACGCACATTTTTTTTTCTGTAAATACTTCCACGTAAGGATAAGTTTCATATGTTTAATATTTAATAAAATAGAAAATGAAAAATTCGTATCGTACGTAAAAATTATTTCTACGCTTGGATAAATAATTGCTCGAACTCTGGAGAGATTTTCAATTTTTCGTTTCGAATCCTGAAAAAAGCGGCGCCATATTTAAGGGTGTATCGAGATCACGAAACATCCATCTTAGCTTACAAAACACAGTCCGGAATTTCTCCCCACCGATTTCTCGTCAAAAGTAACGATTGCTTCCGATAATTTGTCTTGTCAGCTGGAATCTTGACAATCCAAACCACTGACCAAACGTCCAATCGCGTAACTTTATGCGATATCGATTACTCTCGTTCATCGATTTGTTTTAAACGAAATAATTAAAAATCCTATTAGAAAACAAAAAATATTACGTTAATTATAAATGCATAAATATTCGCAGTCTGATTGTATCAATTAATCGAATATCACACCGTGCGGATGATCAAAATCATTTTTAGTTTACATAGAAAATATATATTCCTCGAGAATTATTCCCTTCCAAAGTTTTTAATAAAACTATCGATTCAACTTCTTCCTGCTACGAGAAAGAGTATCACAATTGAGTAAAAACAGGCGGATTATCGAGCGAAACGAGGAATAGAAGTGAGTGACAGATGAGGACGTGGATGTTCCATCATCTTCCTTCTCGTGTCGCGTCGATGCGCGAGCTTTGCGCGGCTAAACGATTAATTCGTCCCGTTCGCTGGACTTATCGGTGTTATCGATTACCTGTGTCACCGGGATTGATTGAAGATTGCCGACGATCCATCCGAAAGCTAATTAGAGTCTTCGTCGAGTCATCGGGCGCACGAAAATGGCGTTCGAAATCGTTTTCGGTTTGTATCCCGAAATAATTTATGACCTGATCCGAGGCAAGTTTCGTGCTCGTAAATCAGAGAGTACTTTTTTCTCCGCGAATTGTTGCTCGGAACGGTTTCGCGTCGAAGAGAAAAAAATAATTGTATTCGGCAGCGATCGGGAAGATTACATCGTGAGCCGGATTTTTTTGCAGTTTTACAGTTATCTTCCGAGAATATATGTATACGGTGATACCGATATAATTTTGATTTCTGCGTTTTTCACTTTTAGAATAAACATGTGCAATACAAAAGAAAATATACGATATATTTGGTATAACATTTCGGAGAAGGATATTCACAAATATAACACAAAACTGCTGAACGTATCAAACGTAAATGTATCAAAACTAGAAAAACTTTGAACCGCTGTATCTCCGAAGATAGCGACTTCCGGTCAACGAATGAACGATCGTTAGAAACGAGGAACCTTCCCCTTTAAAGTGGTTTTTGTTTCGTCTCGATACGACTTCCGGTTCCTGAGATACCATCGTGTAAAGAAAAAGTAATTTTTATTCATTTGCCTTGAACCTGATTAAGCTTTATTAAAACTAGAAAAAATTTAAACCGCTGTATCTCCGAAGATAGTGACTTCCGGGGAACGGGTGAACGCTCGTTAGAAGCGGGGAACCTTCCTCTTTAAAATGGTTTTTGGTTCGTCTCGATACGACTTCCGGTTCCCGAGATATCGTCGTGCAAAGAAGAGCGTAATTTTTAATCGTTTACTGTCGCGATCCTTGCCGCGGATTCGGACCTCTCGCTCGCACCTTGCCTCACTGACCTATCCCAAACAAACGATAAACATAATTGCTAAAAATAGCATTTCTAGGAAAAATATTTAGGTCAGTAGGACGCCCTATTTCGCAATATCCGTAACGTATTAACCATGGATACTTTGAATCGTTGTATCTCGGAAACGGATCGAGATATCGGGATGAAACAAAAAGCAATTTCAATGGCATAGATTCCTCTGTTTCCTGAGTGGATTTTGACGATAAAATTTTGAATCTTTTCTCACTATTTTTACGTATAAAGAAACAAAGGACAAATTTCATGATTCATATCATAAGGATAATTCTTCTCTAATGATTTTTGATATGAAAAATCACACATCCGTATTATACAAAAATCTGTCTATTAGATTCGATAAAAGGGACTTTAACATTCCTGTAGCAAATATACTGGGGAAAAAGTCTCTGAATACAAAGGATTAAATACTGTGTGCGATAGTCTCGAGGAAATTTCATTTGCAAATGGAGATGGAACAACGCGTATACGTTTACAAACACACTGCTAGGAGAAACTGGTAGCAGTGAAATTGCCGCAACCTTTTCATTTATCGCCTCTATATAAAATTATCATAGAAGCGTGAGAAATACAAGAGATTGGCGAACGACAAATTGAATGCAAGCAGCGTAGCTGAAATAAAAGCAAAGGGCGGCCGAGGTAGGGGGCGTATACTACTTATCCGGAAACTAAATCCTTTGTTAAAATATTTGCACGGAAGCGGAAATGGGACACGGCGAGGAAGATTCGTCTAGTGTGTTACAAATTCGCCACTGCATAGACACTCGTGTTCGTGACTGGAATTAATCTAATCGTACGCCTTCTACCGCGTGCGTTTCGTTCGAGCGAAAATGAAGGGAAAAATCGCCAAACAGATCACGATTTTATCGAGAATAAATTTCTTAATTATTCGATTTTACAATTTCTACAATTCTGTCCTCGTGCAAGAGGAACGAGAAACGGATCGAGGCTGAGCGTTAATAAACGAATAAAATCAACTTTTTATAAATACCACTTACGTTCAATAACAATTTGCACAGAACGGACGTACATTAAGTATAATTATCGCGATGTTATTGTTTCTCAGCAATACTGGACGAAACACACGTATTCGTAAATTAACATATTGAACATTGATCCCATCCCTAATTCATGTTCCACGTAGATGAAATACGATAACAACACGGACAATTATCGATAATATATCGTTGACAAATGCGAACCAATGGAATTAACGTTGCATCGAATTACGAACAGACGATTTCATACGCATCCCATTAAACCCGTGGGCGCAAGGAGAATGACGAGGGAGGAGAGGAAAATAAATGGCGCAACGGTTGTTTTGCTTTTTATCGTTAATTAAAACGCTATATAGTATATTTTTATATATATATATATAATATTTGCATATAGTATTTTTCTCTCGAAATATCGATGGAGGGAAAAAACACAGACGGAGAGAAAGAGGGGAGAGAGAACGAAACTCTGTGAATTGTTCGGTCTTTGTTTGCGATGGAGGGCGAAAAAAGGGGAGAGGGGGGCGGAAGCGGACAGGAAACGGACACAGTCATATTAATTAATGGAGTATGTCGCGTAATTAACGTTCGCCTGTGTGTGCATTGGCCGGTTATTTTTCTACGTAGGAGAGGTAACAGCGAATCAACCGGGATATCCGGTCTCCCGTTTTGTTTGCTTATATATTTACGCGGATGTAAAGTTTCGCGTGTTTGAAATGGGGATGTAACTACGCGTGTCTCGTTTTTCTTCTTCTTCTTCTTCTTCTTGTATTATTGTTTTCGAGCGAGCAAATCTCCGATGGACTCTTCGCAAGGATCCAATTTCAATGATTTAATCCATGCAAGACAAATTTTCTTTTCAAAAGTTTAGATGGATCAGTGTTTTCGTTGCGGGGCACAATTTTTATTTTACCATATAAATTTCCCAAATTGTATCACCGTGTTCGTCGATCCATATAAAATAAAATAGATATCGAGCATACGATCAAAACTTTCCCGATCGTAATCGAATCTTCCTATTAATTTCCCCTGTCGATTCGAAATTAAGGTCGGTGCCCCAATATTTATATCGATTCCGCACGAATTCGAAATTCAACGAAATTCTAAAACTTGACCCTCCCAAATTCCGCAGGAACCGGCCAACGATTAATATAATTATACGCGTACAAATTTACAGTTGGCGTACAAATTTTCATTCGTTCTTGTGCCGGAGGAGACATTAAATTAAAGTAATCGGCCGAAATGAAATACTCTGTCCGGGGTTTATATACGCTTTGGATATGCCCAAACTCTGTGAGCGAAATGAAATTTATCAAGTCGAGGGTTTGACGGGAGAGAGGGGGAAAGAGAGAGCGGAAAAAAGAGAGAGAGAGAGGGTGCATTACGTCGATGAACCCCTAACTTTCCGACCACTCGAGATTTTTAAGTATCGTAAACGATTTTTCTCTCCGCTCGTTTCCTCTTCCCCCCTTTTTTTGCTTTTGTTTCTCTGTCCCCTCTACCCCCCTTTTTTTACAACTTTTTTACTTTTAATCCACTTTGCCATTTTTTATTAGAGGTCGTGGCACGCTCATTCGGGTAAAAGCGACCGCTTTATGTCGCGGTCCAACGACTCGCGGCGATAAATGAAATAAACCGATGGTATTTGTATTTTTTTTCTTCCTTTCTTTCTTTCTTCCTTTAGGTTGCAACTCTGTGAATCAGTCCTCTCTGTCCGCTGAAAAAGTTTCCTTTGTTTTTCGAAATCTTTAACGGCGAAGTTAATCGATCCCAAATATCTTGCGAGGAAGCCAAATTATCTTTATTCGAGAGATAAATTCTAATTCGAAGATCAAGTTATTAAATTTTGGGAAAGAAAGAAAGAGTTTCCATATATATATCCAAATCTAAAAATGAATAGGGGTTTGGAAAATATTAAAGAAGAAACGATACTCGTTTGAAAATAAACCTAGTCCAATCCAAAAATCGAGCCATTAAATTACCCTCCACGAAAATTCAATTCAAATCCCGATACTGGAACCACACTGTATCTCCAATATCCATCCTTATAAACTATATAACACAATTAAAATAACGTTTCCACTTCTCGACATTACAAATTAATTCCGCGGAAAACATTTTCAACGAAATTGTAAAAATCGAAAGAGATATATATATATATATATAATCCGGTAAATCCGTTTTCAGCGGGTTCCAACCGGCGTTAAAATAAATGTAAACGAAACGAGAGGATGCGGAAAGTTACGGTAGAGCGACAACTGCCGCCATCTACTCGGCGGCAAAGAAAAACAGGTGGTAGCAGCGACGCCAGACGTCGTTGCCGGTGCCGATCCGTCTCCACGGCCGCGATGTCGACGACACACAGTGCCGCCGGAAGAGGGGCATTGAGCGCATCAATGCTTCCGGACGTGCACGCTCCTCGCAGTTTCCTGTCCGTTATGCGAGCCAAGTTGTAGAGCGGAAAAAGCGAGTACGAGTGCTGCGCCAACATTATGATTCCGTGTGGTTCTAACGTGTTTTTCCTCTAAAAAATTTGCCCTACGATGTAATTAACCACGGAACGGGTTAATTAAATGACATAATTAATCGACATTTTTCCCTCGTGAGAATTATATATATATATATGGGGAGCGTGTAGAATTTCCTTTTTTAAAGAATTTTATTTTTATAAAATGGAATTGGAATTGGATTCGTATCGAGCTAATAGAAATCACACGGTGAAATTGAATCGAGTTTAGAAAATGAAAAGAATATCGTAGAAAAATGTTTGACAAGCGCGATCATATTTATATTATTGCGATACGAGTTAAGAGACTGCATGTTGAAAACGGGGAAATAAAATGGGAAAAGGGGCGTTCAATACGCGATATAAAGGGAATTGGAACTGGTAATTGGTCTTTGATGCGAAATATTTGCGGATTTCCATGACGAGAAAGGGCTATTGAGAACGAAGCGTCGTATCTTAAAAAGATCAAAGCATATCCGTTGTCCGTGAAATTGAAAATATCGTCCAGCAAGGCTTAGAGAAAGAGCAAAGAGCTTGCTTTATAATCCGGGGATACTAACTTCTCGGATCCCCTTTTTAGCTGCGAGCCAAGTACCCTTGAAACTTCGTTTAAAACTCGAACTACATTCTTTTTCGAAATGAGCACAACGATCAATTGATTTATTTCAGACAAAACTCGTTATAAATTTTCCACAATTTTCCAAATATCGATTCTTCCAATTTCTTACTGTTTTTTTCTTTCTTTCGTAAATCATTTCAAGGAAATTTTCCTCTTCGACCACTATACTTGACATCCCATATTTTGTGCCAATAATAATGAATAATAATAAAATTATTTCTTAACAGAGAAAATCAACGAATTTATATCGATTGTTTCTTCACCAAAGAGTTCAGATAAACAGAATTTTAGATAAGAAAAGAACAGTTACACCTTGATCAGGACTACCAATCGCTATACCTGATGATCCAGGAATTCCATCGTGCTCCTGACTTACCTGTAACAAAAAATATAAGATATTAGAGTCTTCGTTGAAGAGCAAGTAAGATCCGATTAATTTGTTATTACTTTATACAAATTTTTGTATAAAGAAAGAAAGAAAAAAAGATGAGCGACCAAAGACAAAAAGTACCCGAAACTTTGGTCTTGTTAATGAATAATCTTTAAAAAAAAAAAAATTGGCACAAAAAATCACGATACAAGAAGAGGAAGAACATCTCGAGAAGATATTAGGTCTTAAATATTTTATACTCGCGGTATAAAGTCACAGGTGTAATTTCCGGAATTATAAGCATATTCACAATGTAATTACATTCATACATGAAATACCATATTCTCCTTCTCCGTCTGTTGTAATTTATATTGTAGTAGAGACTGCATTCTTCCCGTAATAGGTTTGAGAATATTCCAAATTACATTTATCTTTGGTATTACGAATTAACAAAGCGGTTATTAACAATTCCCGATTAAATTGCAAATAAATCATAAACGTGTATTTTTTGAATATATATATATATAATTTATTTAACGATGAGAAAACTTTCTATTTTTTTTTTTTTTCATAACTTTCATAACTTCGATCGTTAAAAATTTCATATTGTCATCTTGCGTTCTCGAAAGCGTGGAATTAATACGTGTAGATAATAATTTATCTGTGAAAATCTTTTTGATTATAATCGCGATTAACGATTGAAAGATGCCAAAATTTTAGAAATTAATATTTTCTTCTTCAAATTGAAATCGAAAATTACCCATAATCCCGTGTTATTCGCGTTGTACCAAAAATTGGGTGATTTTAGGTGATATTCAGGAATATCAAATATGTTGCGCTTCGTCTGCAAAAAAAAAAAATGAATAAAAATCACGAGTTTCTAGACTAGAAGGAGGAGGAGAAGGCCGTAGAACGACCCTGACACGCTTCCAGATCTCATCTAAGTGGTGATGGCTGCACCATCCATATTCGTTTGCATATCACATCATAAACATAGCTCCCCCTTTTTTTTTTAATTACGCACTGCGCCACATTTTCCAGATAACCGTTGATATAGTTTCGCGACTCCATTTTTCGAAAAAATCTTTTCAAAAACGATTCGTTGTGGAACATCGATGGTTAATTAATTTTTACGTAAATGTCGAAATTTTTTATTCGATTTCGGTATAATATTTTAATAATTCGTTTCATAGTAAAAATCCGCTTCGTTATTTTTTGCGTATGACGTATTTCGCAGATTTTTGGACGTTTAAATTTTCGATAAATCTATCGTTGTTTTCCAAAGCAAATATTTACGAAGAAAGAAAAAAAAATGGAAATATTCCACAAAACTCGTTTCTAATTTTATAACAATTTCATCGCAGCGATATAATACTTCTACTTTTTAATTTTGAGTTGTTTACTTCAAATCTGCCAATAAGCCCTATCGAAATAACACACCGTATATATTTTACATATATTTTACATATATTTTCATAAATATTCGCGGTTGAATTGAACAGTTCGAATCGGCAATCTCTTCCGTTTCGAGATAAATCAGAGGGTAAAGTAGATTAATTTACCGACCGAGGAAAGTTACAGAAAATATCCAATTTAATAACTTCGCCCCTGAAATCAATCGAGAATCTCCAACAAGTAATTTAATCGAGGAAAAACTATAAAAGTGAAATTTTCTCCCGGATCGGAGGAAAGTTTCCAACATTTCCAAAACTATTCTCGCCGCCACGACGAATCTAGGGATGATCGATTAAAAAGTTAAGAAGTTGATTCACGCCCGTTCGTCATTGTCCCAGCTGGAAAGTTGCGAGGAGATGATGAACGTCGTCGCGCGTTAATCTTTCCCCGTGACAGCAGCTAAATCTCGCGACAAAAGGGAAACAGAGCGGAAGGATGCAAAATGATTTAAAAGAATTATAAAGCCAATATAAGTCTTGGCGACATGGGATCCATCGATCCTCCTAAGATCGCTAAAGTTAGTCTACATCGATCACGGTTAACGTTTCTTGGACAAATGCCACGAATGGGGACATTGTGTATTGTTGGCAACGGTTTGAAACCCGCCTTAAATTTAAATTAATTGATGAAAACTAACGAATAATAATATATTATAACGTTTATTATTTAGATTGGAGAGAAAAGAATACAAGACGGATATAAATGAATTTTTAATTTTCAATGTATATCGAAAAAGTACCTCTTATTTTATACATTATTTACGAATTTAAGCGAGGATTAGAGATACCTAATCTAACTTGAATAATCTATGTAGATCTATTCTGAACTGAATCTAAAATAATTTAATCTAACTTAAATCTATTTACTATAAACCTAACTTAAACTCAACGCACGTCTATTATATCAAATATCAATCTTGTATTAAAAATATTTTGCATATTTTTCGTACGATTGGAAGATCCAAAAAAAAATAATGGCCGTAATCCGCCATATTGTAATCTAACCTCAAAAATTGCCTCGTCCAACCAATATAATAATTTTTAATAATAACTAATGCTTTCAAATTGCTCGTAAAAGAAAAAAAGAAGAAGAAGAAGAAAAAAATCACTCTGTATTATCTTTAATTACGCAACCATTTTCTCCGGAATGCGTAACAACCAACGCATTAATCATTCGTGGGCGCGCGCATTCAGTTTTATTTTACCGAGAGTAACGACACCTCGCGAATGAAGATTTATGAACAAATCTCTCGTATCCCCTTCTCAAGCCATCGAGTTTCGAGGCAATTAGAGCTCGAACACTTCCTCAGACCCTTGCCAGAGGCTCTATATTTTCACTATGCGACGTCGCACGCTCGTTTGGGACAGGTAGAAAAAGAAAATACTATTTCTCAGGCTCGTTCTTTCTAACAACGTGTTTATCACAATCTTCGCGATAATTAATTAATTTAATTTAATAACAATTTCAACAAAACTAATTAATTTATCGAATATTACGATATTTATTGCGAGAGAGCACGGAGAAACACGTCCGTGCCGCTCCGTGTCCGGGAAACGACTCCGATTAAATCTATACATTTCGAATATCAATAACAATGTCGATGTTATTATTTCTTATGCCCGTTATATTCCGCACGACTTTCGATAATACGCTCGTAAATAATACCGTAATAACAACACAAAGGTACGAATATAATCAATATATAATTAATCGTACGAAAGGACGAATTTCTACACACGTACGTGTTTTCTTTTTAAATCGACAATATACGCGTGCTATTTATTTCTTTTAAAAAACGACAATAATTATTTCGAGCTTTTTATTAATTTTTTTATAATACAAAAAAACTCCACAATATGCACGTGCTATTTATTTATTTTTTAAAACGACGAATAATTATTTCAAGCTTTTTATTAACTTTTTTATAGTACAAAAAAACTCGTGAATTCGCATTGAACCGCGGCGTTGCACCGAAAGTCTATAATGCTTTAATAAAGAACCGAAGCAGCACGCTCGCGACATCTAGCGGATATTTCGAAAGTTATGCACACGAGTCCATCTTACCCACGAGCTCCATCTCCATGCCAGGAGAATCAGCCTGAATCCGTACGACCTGACGAAACACGTACAGAAGCATTTCAGATTCGAATCGAATCCATTCCATTCTCCCCTCCTCGCCTGAAACGAAATGAAATATCGAACGGGGATCGATATGTCGTAGAATTTGAGTTTCGATCTTAGCTCAATTTCCTTCTTTCGCTCAATTATCCCTTTCGCACACGATCCCGATTTTATCGGGTTTCCACGAACGTCTCGCCGCGAATTTCACCGGCGAGCTTACTTGCTATCCCCGCGCGACTCATTTGATATTTAAACGAGGCTTTAAACGCGATTCGCGATTCGAAACTGAATATCTGAATAACTAGTGGTGCTTTCTCTTACGTGGAATCTCGATTATCGGAATCAACTCTCTATTATTAGAATATCTTATTATTTGTACATCATGTACCATTTTCACGATATTATTTTATACAGTGTGCTATTTGAAATTTAAATTCGAGAATTTTATTTGCAGAATTTGACAAGTGTCGAATCAATGATCGAGTATATAAGTAAAGAACTTATTATAAAAGTTTAATTGATGAAAAATAATACGATACTGCTCTTTATCTTTGCAATGTTCTAAAATGAACGAAATGTAGGGAAAAATGAATTTGTTAACACAGTTATCTCTCTATCAGTTTCGATGATCGAGATTCTGTTTGTATAAGGTTCCATTGTGAATTCCAATTGGAGCGAGTATATACCGATAGCAGGGAGTATATTTGTATCACTAGGATTGGAGGGCTGTTTTGCGAATTATCCATTTCATTTCCATTCGAGGGTGCTCGAACAGATTATTTGAGATAAAAGCGGAAATGAATTGAATTGGATCAATTTTTATTTGGAATGGAGAGCGAATAATTAGCCGAAATAGATTTATTTGAAAAGCAAAGATGAATTTTGTAGAGGAATTTCAAATTCATTATATTTTAGAAATAAATTCTTTTCTTCTTTTTTATTATTAAAGGGAACATAAATAATCATCAAAATAATCCCAAGCAGAAGATACAAATTATTTCTCCTTTTCAAATAAAATAAAGTTATCATTTAAAACAACATTTATACATTAAAATTGAACGAAATTAGAAGAAAAAATAGGTCAAGATTTTCTTTTTTTAAATAATTAATATATATATATATATATATTTAAAGAAATACATGAATAACACCGTTGGAACAATATTTCGGTACCAACTACAATTTCTTCCATTTGTTTGTTTGATAAAAAAAGAAAGAAAGAAAGAACACAGGATTTTGGGATTAATAGCGCACGGCCGATTGTTTGATCGAATAATTAACAAAGACGCTATCGTTGCAACCCCATTGCGGATTGACGTGTCTATTCAAGAGTAACGACAGCAATTCTCGTAGAACAATGCCAGGTGGTCCTGTCTCAGCCTCGAAAGCGACAGTTCAATCTACGATCCACGACGAGGGTGTAATTAAAATTCGCCATCGTGGTTTAACGTGGGACGTCCGACGTTCCATCGGTGGAATAGGTTAAAAATGTAACAATTCGAAACAATTTGATAACTTAAAAGTAACTTTTAATGGAGAAAATTGCAATTCGTTAATTGTTCTGACGAAATTGTACATTTAAGTATCGAAGTCAATTTAAAATTTTAACGCGATGATTTCTTGATAGGGGATTGGAAGTAGAGAGATTCGCTTAATAATTATTTATTTAGAGCTAAACCTCGCTTCGTACTCGAATATTAATCATTTAAGATATTTTAAAACACATTATGTTTTATCATTTCATATATATCTCTATCCAAGAAACAAGTTTACGTATTGTCTCTTATTATTTGCTCAAACTTAGAACGTAATAAATATCTTTACGAGTGTTTCTTTTATCAATTATTCGAAGCAAGAAAATTCATCATCGTGATATTGAAATAAATTATTTCAAACTAAAGTTTAATATTTCCTTTTGCTCCAATCTGAAATGAGATTTGTCCACGTTCCGGTTTGGAAGCTTTGTTAGAGTCGGTCGATATTTCGCCACGAGATCTCGCGTTGTACACACACTCGTTTCGATATTTCCAACGTCGAATCGTTGCCAGCCGGTCGCAGAATGCGACTCTGCTACTTCCCCGGCATTATGTAAGATTACTGGAATGCACGTGTAACCGGATAACGAAGCTGATCTGGAAATGCAGCGACATTAATCTCGACGCTGCCATGGATCATTGTGTACCCACCGAGTTAAAGCCTCGTTTCCTTCGTACGTTTGCTTTATTGAAATTAAAAGACTACCATAATCGGATGTCTATACGAGCGAATTTTAATCCTTCGTAATAATAATTTCTCAAGCGATCACGCGGTCGATGGTTGGCCAGAATTTTCGAATGTCTTCTATTATAGAGAAATATGTAATCTTGGTTGAATCCAATAATAATTTACAGATCCAACATTTTCTCTTTTCAAATATACCGTCACATCGAAACGATCGTTTTCTTTATCTCTGTTAAAAATTGCCGGCAATCGTTGCCTTATCGATCGAAGGAAGAAAATCGAGAGAGACAGAGAGAGAGAGAGAAAGGGAGGAAGAAGATGGCCGTCTTTCTCGAGCACACGCGGAAATAGATGCACGTTCGCGTACCAATACGAAGGCAAAAGAGTGCCATAGCCGGCGGCTAGGCCGTTTCCCGACCTTGCCAAGCGGGATTCCTTAGACGCGAAGAACTTGGCCATTTTTATCCGCCGTTTCCTCCATCTCCTCCTTTTTTCCACGTTTTTTGCTTACACTCCCTGCTCTACTCTTCTCTTCGAGCGAGAAGAGCAACCCTTCGCGTATGTAATTTATTCTTGTTGGATTATCGCGGTCGACGTCGCGTTTAATCACGCGACTCGAAAACCTCGTTAAGGAAATTAATTTTCCTCCGTCTGTCTTCGTCCCCTTTTTCCTTCCTTCTCTTTCTTTTTCTTTTTGCAGAGACCGCGGAATTATCCGAAATTGAATCGGTGATTAATCGTCCTCTTCTTTTTTCCAATTACGTCGCTTGTTATGACGATTCGAAAACAATTAATGCGATCTGCGATGATCGGTCATCACGTTAAGCAAGATAAAATATCCTTGAAAATCCTTAAAAAAAATCAGAAGCATCCTACGAAAGTTTCCTCTTTTTTATTAATTATCGTACGCGCTTGTTCGAAGCGAGCAAAGGAACGTCTCTCTTTTCTATAAAAGTTTCGATAAAAGGACGATGGTTCGGGAGAAACCGAGCGGCGGAACGTCGGCTAGCCGCGAAATCGAATCCTAGATGGCGGGTCGAGAAGGGGAGAAAGAAAAAAAGCACGATGGCGGCGATACAAGAAGGCGAATCGTGTCAAGAAACTCCTCGCCTTGTCGCTCTATTTCTCCTCTCCGCGGATCTCTGAAGAACCGTTTCACCATTTTCTGTGGAAAATTTCGCGAGAACGAGTGAACGGGAAAGATTGTCGAGCGAAAAACTTTTCTCCTCGTTCGAGGCTTTGTTTCGAGATTGATGGTGCGTTTGAAGGGGAGAGGTAGAGGGGAGTATGAAAAGAAAATTAATAATTTATATTCGTAGAATAATTTGGACGAGGACAAAGATTAGAATTCTGTTGGACAGATCGATTAAAAGAGATTAATTAATAATGAAATTAATAGAAAATTTTAACGTAGCTAGAAAAATTGATTCGAAAAACAAATTTATCTTACAAATTTATCTCTTGTCTCTTTTGATTTTTTTCGTCCGCATTTAATAAAAACACACATGAGTATGTAGAGCATAATGAATTATACATAGCAGCAATCTTCTTCAACGAAACAAGGTTTTTCGATTCGTTCAAAAAGAAAATATTGAAAAGAAAAAAATAAAGAGACGATTACGAGTCCCTTTCTCCAAAAATCCTCCCTTATCGATCACCGTCCCCGAGGGATTCGCGGTGAAAACAAACGTCCTTGAGCGCGCAGCGTTAAGAAACCTCTCGTTTCTCGCGTATCTAAATCCATGACGAAATAACGGGTCGTATTGGATGGCAGAAATCGAGAGAACCGGTAAGCCTTAGGCGGGGCGAGCGTGTAAAACGAGCGTCCATAAAGCCGTGGACTCGACTGTCCACCGCGATACACCGTCGATTTTACGATTCTAATCACGCGGCCGGCTCGGTGAGATATACGATCGCCGATCTGAAAGGGAAATCGAGCGTACGACACGCTTCCAACGACAGATTACTTGGACGATCGGGCAGCAGCGGTTTTGCCCCCGTCGCGAGGTTGAAGCCACCGTCTGGCCAGATACAGAGAGTGGCCACCTTCCCTCCCCTCCTTGAATTTCTGCTTCTTATTTATGGCAACAAATTGAGCCACCAGATCTCTCCCGTTCGGGGGAAAAAAGTGGCGCGAATAGGCAACGCGGGCTCGCGCGCATGCGCAGTCAATTCCTAACCTATAAACTCCAAAGAGGGATCGCGAAAAGTTGTGAGGAACCGTTTATTTTGTTCGAGGAGAAAAATTATATTTCTTTTAACAAAAAGAAGTTTGTGAAAAGTGTTTAATTGAAATTTCTCGTGATTTCGGTTCAAGGTTCTGATTGAAACTGAAAAAAACGAAGACACTCGATAAAGAAACACTAGAAAATACGCCATATGCTAGTCCAATTAGGCGATTCGGTGAATTGGACGGGACCACGAGGCTTCCACGAAATGCGATTGTTGCGAAATGCTATTAGCCAACTGACCCCTGTTCGTGCACGAAAGAACATTTGAATTGGATGGAAAGGAGTTACACGCGTGTTTCACGTAAAACGAACGATTCAAGGTTTTCGGATTCGTCCACAACTCGAAAATATAACCCGAGTAATTTCTTTAAGAAATTAAATATCTTTCAATAATTCTTTGCTTCTCTTTTGAAGTCAATCGATCTTTTGATAAAATGTAACGAGACATTAATTGTTGAAATATCCAATATAAATATACGAATAAAATCTTTTCCGATGAAAAGCTAGGCGATCCTTTCAAATATTTAAAATTATTTCCATTAATTAAAAGATACCGTTACATTTATCTCTACAAATTCCAATAAATTCCAATCGATTCCCTAAAATATTAAAAATTCCTTCTCCGGTTGAAGAAGAAAAGAAACTTTTAAAAATCATTCACCAATTTTTCGAGAGCTGAAAAACTCTGACCTTGGAGAGAGAAAAAAAAAAAAAAAAAAGAATTCAAGGCGATCTCCTACCCCAGAGTGGGAGAGCACACACGTATGGCTGGAAAAACGGATGGAAACTTTCACGGTCCTCGCTCTCCGCTCTTGTTTGAAAACCACTCGACTCGACCATATCGCGCGCCGTTCCACGGAAATGCTTGCCACGTTTCGAGAAATGGGGCCTCCATCCACCGGGTCACCGGTTGACGAGCCGTTACTCAGCCGAGGAAAATCGCGAAGAAACGAGCGCGATAAAGACTTCTGTTCCTCGATCGAATCCCAACCAATCTCGAGACTATTGCCACGCGAAAATTCCCTAGCGGTGATTATTCAGCGACACGTTCGATGTGTTACGTTCAATAATATAATTCAATAGAAGAATATTAAAAGAATTACGATAATACGATAATAATAATAATAATAATAATAATAACGATATTCAATTTAATTCGAGAGAAGTTGGAAGAAAATAAGAAGAATATCGTAATAATATTGAACGATGATAATCACGTTAATAACATTGTAAATTATCGTAATTCGGTTTAATTAGTAATTCGGATATCGATGATTCGATTTAAATTATTAATAATATGCTCGATTTTTCTCGATTTCGAATGAAAACGAAGAAAAGAAAGAAACTTCTATAGCTAATTACAATATTGAAATTGGCTCTCTCTGATTAGGTGGATAATTATGCTGCGTGAAAAAGCAAGCAAAAAAAAAAAAAAAAGAAACAAAAGGTGCGGAATAAAGTTTAAAGAGAAAAATTTTCCCTAACTTTACTTTACTCGCGCGTAGGAAACGACGTTAAATAACAAGCATTAATGATTCGCAAACTCGTAAAAGAACGCATTTGTGATTACGATCCGACGTTTATTAAACGTGTGGATCATTTGGGACGCGGCGTTAAAACGTTGAAAAGGAGAAACGTATTATTTCATTATTCGACGGAAACTCCAACGTATTGGATCTCGAGAGTGCAGCTATTTATATAAAACCAGATCCCAGGCACAATAGCAACTTTCTACTCCTACACGGTGGGGCGCGCGTGCACCTCGCGTGTTCCCCCTCGAGATGCCTCTCTCGTCAACTCTCAACGTCTAATCCCCCATTTTCGCTTCGTCTTACAATACCTGTCACTGTCACGAATTAATCTCCAATAATTATCGATAAAATCGACTTTATTAAACCACTTCCATAACCCGCTGCGCGATAAAAAAGGAAAAAGGGATCCGCAAGACTCGATTTTTATCCTTTTTCCAGTCCGCGTGTTTTCAGAAATCACTCCGTTTTCAATTTCGCCACCATCAATTCCGCCCATCGAATCGCGATTCGACGCATCACCCCCCCAAAGTATATCGTCCACCCGGCGCCCATTGTGCGATTCGTCGCAGTTTACCGGCGAGATGGCTAAGAAACGGGAGGATATTCTTCAATTTTACGCTCCGGAGCCGGGTTTACCACCTAGTTTCCGATAAAATCCAACCAGAACCGACTAACACGGCGTTCTGGCTGCAAAGAGGCGACTCTCTCTCTCTCTCCTCCTACGTGGTCTCGCACCACGTTTTGACGCACACACGAGAAAACCTCTCTGACGTTCCCTCGTGGAAACTTTTCTTCTCTTCTTTCTCTCCGACGTGCAATCCTCGTTCTTAAACCATTCACGGAATAAAACGGAAACTTCCTAGAGATGGTCGGTCGAGTGGTCAAAGATTTCGAAGAGAAATAATAATTAATAATTAAGTCAATCAATGAGAAATTGTAAATAAAGAGTGCAAATGTTTTTCTCAAATTATTATGTATTATGCTCGCTTTAGAGTGAATAATAGCGGTACGAGAATGAATAATGGGAGGATGATGGGTCGCGAAAAAAAGAGAAATTTCACGATCGAAATCGTTCCAAATGACACACGTGTATTATCCCTCGAATTACTTGAGAATTCTCTTAATTCTTTCTCCGAAGCATCCATTGCTTTTCGAAAAATAAATAATGGAGAACAATGAACGGAGGAGGTGTTCTATCGAATTCTGCATTAGGGGCAAATCGGCGTAGGTGCTCCGAGTTCTCTTACTTTTCACGGTGGCTGTAACACGAGCTTCCGTTCGTGATCCCATCGACGTCATACATTTCCCGGGAGCGCGCATTACGAATTAGTAATAGAACACCCACGAAATTGCTTCGTGACCCTATCGACCAGAGAAGAGGCGCCCATTTTTTCCTCCCATGGATAGACCTGGATAGTTCCAAATTTCTCCCCCTTGTATTTTCTTCCATTCAAAATTTAGAAAGATAGACTTTTTTATTATTCCCCTAAAAATTTCCAAAGAAAGGAAAGACGTAAACGAGAGTGACGATGTTTTAATTCTCGTTCTGTCCACCGTGGATGGACAGTACAGCGCCACCCACGCGAGAGACGAGGAGGGGGATCTCGGAGGTCCTAATATGGCGGAAGCCATTTTAATTTAATACGGCTTTAACGCGAGGGCGGGGACTCGCGTTTATTACCGAAGCTCGAAATTGCGGCCGCCTCCTCTCGCCGATGCCTGTTAAATACCGTCATTATATCGGTCGTAGAGCCGAGAGATTCACCCATCGAGCAATTTCTTCGTTATTAACGGTGCCGTGGAGACTCTCGCGTGGAAGAATTATCGCCGTGAAACGATCAAACGCGATTCCGATCTTGCTTTTTCGAATCCACGATCGACACGATTTATAATAATTCAGAGAGGAAATCCGTACAATCTTGAATAATCTGATAGATTCGATGCGTAATAATAAGACAGATTAAATTTTCTGGTGGAAAAAATTTCAGCAAGGGAACGGAGGAACGAGGTTTAGGTCGAAGGGAATTCGAGATAGGCCCGCTATCTAACTAGGAAGAGGCGAGAAAGCCGGGTTTTATGCGGTCGCCATTATCAGTGTCTGTTACATTTCGCGTTTACGAGTTCGTCTCACGTTTTATTCCTCTGCCCTGTATATATATATATATATATATATATATATATATATATATATACATACATACAGATATATATATATATATATACACATATATATATATAGGCGTGTTGCCGCCGCTCAACAGCATTCGTCAAGGATTTACCGTAACAAGAACGATCCAGAAAATCGAGAAGCGTTATCGTCCCGTTCATTCGCCTGTAAAACGGCGTGAATAATTCAGAACGAGATCGAATTCGAAAGTCGGCGTGGTCACGAATCGTCGGTGTGTTTTTTTCTTTTGATTTCGGATCGATTGAAAAATGATCCGCCCCACTTGTGCAACAACGCCATCGTGTGTTAACACGGGCAATATTAACTCGGTTCGATTTTATCGAGGCGTGGAATTTCGCGTTGGCCGCGCGAAGTTGATATTCATAAAAAAAAAAAAAATATTGAAATGTTCGTGGAAAATTTGTAAGCTTGTTAAAATTAGTGATAAAGTTTATCGAAGTAAAATGGGAGAATTCGAATTCTTCCCTTTTCGAAATTTCCTTCGAATTTATTAAAGAAAAATCGTATGAATATCATAATTATTCTTAACAGAGGAAGATCAAGAAATCTCTACTACTACTTCTAAATATATAAATTACTCGAAGCAGAAAAAGAAGAAGATCCATCCAAATCGATTTGGATCGGTTACAGATAATCGATTCCTCGTGCACAGATCGTTCCGTTAAAAGCGTTCCCTCGATCCCTTATCGTCGCGTTATCGGGGCAAAGAGAGCGCGCTATTCAAAACGGTCGAGCATCGATAGTTTAATCAAGGGGCAATCGATCAGCCGTTATCAGCCGTGTATTAATCAGCGAGACTAATCGACTGTCCGTTGTCCATTATCTCCCCTATTAACAAGATTAATCGCGGCATAGCGATACGGCTTAAACAAGGAAAAGTATCTTTTTCTCTCTGCTTCATCGTCCCCTTCTCCTTTCTTTTATAAGATTTAGAAGAGAATCCAGTTTCAAATAGACTTTAAAAAGAGTGAAAATCTTCTTTTTTCTGAAATAAAAGTAATTGAAAAGTTGACTCTACCTGTGCATTGCGCGGATTCTTCAGAATTCTTGAATTTCTGAGAACAGTGGAGAATATGATAATCCAACGATCAAGACAAGAGTCGTGACATTTAGTTTCGTAACAATATATAAAACTCGCCACTCACCGTCGTACGTGGAAGCTAGCTTCCACGCAATCCTTCGATTCGGTTAATTTTTCCCTCGAAATGGGAACATAATTGCTGGACCAACTTCAATTGAATAAAAAGAAATGACGAGCTAGGTTAATCCTTGTTGCGTAAAATTCAAAAAAGGAGGGATTAACGAAAACTGATGAAGCCAAATGGCAGGAAATGTCTCTCCAGATGTGATCTTCGGCGAGCTTGGTTCGAAATAAATATAAAGCAGCAAGAAATTTACAATCGTTAAACTGCGTGGAGTAAAAGGGAACCTTTCTCATCTATGCACATAATTTTCTCTCTATTTCCAATTCTCCAACCCTTTCTTTCATCCCTCGAAACGTATACACAATCGTTCGTCTCTCTTCCAAATCGTCCCAGTTAATTTAATTTCCGTGGAAATTCGTATACGCCGGATGCGCGTACGCGTTGAACGTTGCGTTAATCGGGCGGAAGCGGAGGTTGCAGCAAACCGATATCCCGATGATCGGGCGCGATGCATGTGGGTACAGCTGCGCATCGGGGGAGGGGCGATTATTCAGGTTTAAAATACTTGGAAACCGGAAACAAAGTGGGCCCCGGGTGAAAATTATACCTCCGGAACGGGTTTCCATTTATAGAAGGGTAAAGGAACTCGGGTTTGCCACGCAATGCTGCCAGGTAACGTTTTAATTACTCGCGAGCGGGCTCGTGTAACTTGGATATAATTTTGCGCTCGATAAATCTCCAGCCATTTATATCGACGCGTTCGAGGAGGAGGGGGAGGAACCTTCCTTCTTCTTTTCTCTCTCTCCCTTTTTTTTTTATCGATGTTGTATTTATAACGCGAAGAAAACTTGTGCACTCTGCGCAAGAAGGAGATTTTTACGTAACGCGATTATACACGTTTTTTTCACGGTGAACGATTTTGTTATACGAGCGTTTAACCGAGGATGATCGTTGAAAAGAGGATTGGATCGATTACGCTTTTCCGTTTCTTTCAAATTACGCGGAATTAATGATAGAATAGGATAACTGTGCGTGTATATATGGGGAGATAAATTATTCTCGAATTCGATTTCTCAATTCATTTCGTGGAATATCCATGGATAAATCAACGGTAATTCCTTTCGAGGGAAAGTAATTTTTAAGAGGAGGTAATTTCGAAACCGATTAATTAAAAAAAAATTAAATAAGATAAAAATCGTGGTTACTTTTTTCCGGAGGGGGAGCGTATCTCTAGAGAGGAAGCTTTCTTCTCGTTCTACTAGGAGGATGAGGTAACTGGAGCGTTGCGGCAAGTGGTCGCGATTTTAATTGCACGAAACGCACAATCAAAACTGGCACAGAAATGATCGTGATCGTTTCGTTGCTCCTCTTGTTAACGAGGAGCGGAACGAATCTTCTCTCACCTAGGCATCTAACTGTTATTCGAATATTTATTTACCTTACACACTATGAATCAATCCTATCATATTCTGGAATAAATGGATTTTTATAAGCGAGAAAAAATTCCTATAACGGAAATTCCAATTAAAATTGTAGTTTAACGAGATGATATCAAGTGCAAAATCAATCAAGAATGCTTCTAAGAGACGAAAATTGTATTACGGTTTCGAAGCAATTTGCAAGCGTGTAATTGTCTGTGCGCGCAATAATCTGACGTCGGTAATTAAATGGGACGACATAATTGAAATTACGCTGTTCCGTACACAGTTTCACAGTGGCCAAAAACAATAAGGCAGGAAAGTTGGGAACTGAGACACTGTTGCCCCGGTTTCCAGGATTCTCCGCTTCCGCTCTGAAATCGGCCGTCACGCTTTTTATCCATTCGATCGGTCGTCGTGGTAAATTTGCATCGACGATAATTCTTCGAATGATGATGAATATCATTAAAAAGAAACTTAATAATTATATATATATATATCGTTTATTCTTCGCAACGAGAAATTAATTAATAAATTATCCGTCGTCTCGGGACCTGATCCTCGAGTAATTTCGATCGAAAAATTCGACGAATAAATAAATAAAGTTCCATAAATATTTATGAAAAAGCGTCTATCTACGCCCACGCAGAGAACCCACGTCGACCTTAACCCACTGCCGCTTTCCCCCTTGCGACCACTTTTCGGGAGGCCGGGATAAAAATTCACCGAGCTGAGTCGGAGGAGCCGACAATAACTCTGCCCACCGCGAAATTGCCTCGTTCCTTTCCTCGATTCGGGGGAAAATTCGGGAAGATATGGGATTCTAATCTCGCTGATCTTAGAAAATTTAAGAAAGGTCGCTGGCAGCGAACTTGTTTCTTGTTAATTTTACTTGGAAGCGGAGTTTGGATCAAAAATCAAGATTACGATGCTTGAGAATGGTGTATAAGAATTATTATTGAAGAAAGAAAGAAGAATCTAATGGATAAAGCGAATAATAAATTAAGAAGAATTAATTCTCACTTGTCAGATTCATTTGTTGTTGCAAAATCGATTCAATCTTTTTTCGCAAATAAGAAAAAGAAAAGAGATTTAATAAGCGAGTCGTGTCCCCCGAAAAGATACGTCCAAAGGAAGAAACTCTTCCGCCAAGTTTTTACCTCCCCCAAAAAAACATCCTCCTCAGAATTTAAAACATGAATCGAAAGAAGAAGAAACGAAATTATCGCATCCACCGATACGGTTCTCTTCGAAATCGTCCACGAAAAGTCGTGAGAACGCGGCTTTTCGGTGCACAGAAAACGAGAGAGAGAGAGAGAGGCGGCGCAAGAAACTCGATGGACTGGTTCTTCCGTTTGTTTTTATCCACTGCCGCATCTCTGTTTCCACGGTAAAGGCGGTTTGTTTGCTCGAATTTTAATAGGAGCCCCTTTTGTCCCCCTTCTTTATTCTCGGCTAGGGGGGGACCTCACGCGTCTCTGAGAAACGTTTATGCATCCGAGGACATCTTCATGATGACACGTGACGCGACTGCGGATGAGGGAATTGTCTTTCTTCGTTTCCAATTACGCGTAATCTTTCAGAAAACTTTCGTATTCGAATATTGTAATTCATTATTCACTTGAGGTTACACCTTCATTGCAAACTTTTGATCGGCAGTGTACGGCTTGTGTTTTCCACGCAACGAGGTCGGGCGCGACAATGAGCAGTGGAGAAATACTCGAAAAGAGGTCGAATAAAATCTCGAAGGACGGGTCAACGCGAAGACGCGATCTTCCGAGTTAAACACAGGAAGGAAACCGGAACGCGAGAAACGTGGATGATATCGGGCGGGAAAAAACGGATAAATTGGAAGAAAGTCCGAATGGAAATTTCGTTTGTACAATATTTGAAAGTTCCACTCTTCTCTTTCCTCCTCTCGTTTAATTGACCCACACGGCGGTTTAATTACCGATTTACTCCATCGCACTCGACCCACTTTTGTGCAACGACACGTGATATTCAACAAAGTGTAACAGTCTTATAAAATTATACAGGTAAATATCTGAAGTTGTGCTGGAGTTAGAGGAGTTTTCTCATATGTGACGTAAACGTCGAGAATATCGCGAACGAGGTGTGAAATAAGATTTTGTGTAATATGTAATAAAAAGTCACGCCACGATGACACAATAATCCGGCGAGGAATCTTCTCTGCGATGTCACGAAAAAAAAAAGAGATGCAATCTTTAAACGCATTCCTTTACGGATAATCGAATTATTAGAAGATTAAAAAAGAGAATTGTCAAATCGATTTTGTACATACGTATACTGTTAAAAGATTGATCAAAAAAAGATCGTTGCGCGCATATATAAATTTCTATCGATATATATATTCGCGAGAAAAAGAGAAAATGGGCCCTCGACGTGTTCCTCGCGTGTTTACATTTCTAAAGCTTCCTCCTCGCTTCGAGGAGGCTCATGGATTCGCTGGTTCCGGTCGCAGCGACAGGAAATCACGAGGGAAGAGGGAGAGGGGAAAAAAGGAGAAGAGAGGATGTCCGAGAGAGGAAGAGGGAAATAGGGGGAAGAGGAAATAAGGTTTTTCAGGAAGGGAAGTGATATAGATACAAAGTGGTTGAGAATGGGAAAAAAACGAGAGAGTTGGTGAACGTTATTGCGGTTGGAATAGCCACGAGGCGGGATATGCATCGAGAAGAAAGCGAATTACTTGGCTTAGTACTTGGCCGTGCAAAGTAGCGCCTCGTTGAAACGTACGGGCAATAAAAATCCATCGATAGTGTAATGTACGATAGTGATATAAGAGTTTCCATTGAAAATTTTATAGTCTGTGCACGAGTTGCGCGATATCTTATTTCTTGTTTTCTTTTTATTCGTAAAAAGACTTTGAAATTTTTTGGACGAATTACTTAAATTGTTTTTTCTAGATTTATAACTGTGTACGCACAAAGTGAACACGTTTATACACGTTTACATAAAGCGCAAGTTAAAAGCGATACGATTTGAAACGTAAGGAACGTAATTATAAATTTAATTTAAATTTAATAATAAATTGTCCTCTACGCTCGTTGCGAAATTGATTTTAAGAAAAGATATAAATATTACGAGCGTGTAGAGTGGTGAAAAACATATTTGAAATTGCAATATTTACACAGTATCGAGTAAACATCATATTGAATATTATTAACATTAAATACCCAGAGGTCTTTAATAATTTACTGTACGTGCAATAAATCCAAACCATAAATCCAACCACGATACATTTTCCATTTTCTATTTCTTCTCCCTTTTCGAATCTATAAAATCTTCTTTTAATCGAACTCCCTTCGAAACTTAGGAAGCAAGTAAGAAACATTTTCCGATAAAAACCGGCTCCGTTTAAAAGGCAGTAACAGGGCACGCGAAATGGCTTTATACACGTTTCCTCTCTGTTAGATACTTTTACACCTGAATTACTTTTACACCTCGAGGTTCGAGATTCCTCGAAAGAGAGCCCCCTCCACGCTTCCGTTCTTTCACCGTTTAAATTTCCACGGCAAATTGAAGCAATTGATCGCAGAAATAATTTCCATCCGATTGGTCCCGCGATGCAATCGATGCTCGTGTCGCCGTCTCCCCTCCCCCCGATCGATTCGACTATTAAAAACCAGATTAAACCCCTTTCACACTCCCGATTCCGCGTTAACGACCAACGTTATCCACGATCTTTCCTTTTTTAATCTTCGAGAGGGGGGGAATTTCGAAAGTTGGAATCTCGAACGAGTACACCGTCGTTTTGCCGAATTGATCGAACTTATCCGACGATTTGTATCGTAAAAGAGTTTTAAAAGATCGAAACGATGTCTCGATGGGCATATTTTAAACGATAAAAAAAAAAGGACGGTGGAAATCGACGCGTTACATTTTTTTATTATCTCGAATTTAATCGTTGGTCGGCGAGGGATTAATTCGCTCGGCCGTATTCGTTTCATTTACAATTCAAAATCGATTATTTGCCATTGGTGTTGTTCGATTTAACGGAGCGTAAAATTTCTCCATCGAAGATCGAATGGCGCTTAATCGTATCGCGCTCGACTTTCTAGATTCCTTTTTTCTTCTTCTTCTTCTTCTCCTTCTTCTTCTTCTTCCTCTCCCCTGCCCCGTGGCTACTGTCTGGAAAGCGGACAGGAGAACCGGAACATCCACTGCGTGTCCGTTTCGAGAACGATCAAAATTATACTTTCGTTTTTATCGAACAATACATTCGTGGCAATTCTCGAGACTTTTAGATTGATTCGCGAATGTGTAAATTCAGAGTGATGATTTTTAACGAAATAATTGGCCAATCGTCATGATTAACAGAATGAGAACTTAACCTAACCTAATCACGCCACTGACGAACGAGCATTATTCCCGTCCGCAATTGCGCACTAAAAATAATTCGATTCCCCCGCGGCGAATTCCCGCGAGGGAAGAACACGTGTGACGTCACGTTATCCCCACTGCTGCATTGGGCAGAGAACGTCACGTGACACGACGTGTTGGTCACGTGACGCTCTCTGCCCAATGCTGCAGCGGGGATAACGTGACGTCACGATGCGCTTGTCTCTGCTTGATCCAGCAGTGAGGATAATGTATCACGTATTCTCCTCTTATTCAAAGAGGAATTGATAGCAATAATATTCCAAAGTTTTAAAACGAATTCGTGTATATAGATTCAAAGAGCAATAGTTTCAGAGCCTCGTGAGAAAAAGTAGATTTTCATGGGGAGGTGCGTAAAAGAGTTCGATAATGAAGCTGCATTATTCGCAGCGATAAAACGGAGTGGCGGGATAAGAATCGGATAATCGAGATAAGAATCCACTCTTCTGCTTTAACGAGTCGAAGGAAACGGAAACGGATTCCGGAAACAGGTTTTCTCGAGATGGACAACGTCTGCATATCGTTATAGGACGGCGTGTTTCAGGATCAATTTGGGGGAGGAGGAGGGGAGAGAGTCGTGTGGAATGGAATAAGATTGGGAGCGCGAGTGAGAAAGATGAAATTTGGACGAAAGAGATTTCTTTTACTCTTGACCCGGTTTTGAATATAGGTCCTTTTGTACTACTCGCCAAGTGGATATCTGATTCAGATTTTCTGCTACCCTTGAGTGGACCGTGCTGCGAGTTTAGAGTACCGTCAATCGTCCCCGAATACGCGATAAATTGGATAATTGGGGATCTTGAAGCGAGAGGAATCTATTTTTTGATCTTTATTAGACTAGAGCGTTTTCGACATCGTTTGAAAAAAGAAATTGGGATTTAAAATTTGTTATAAAGATATTATTCATTAAATAGAAATATTGGTTTAATTTTTTCAACGTTTTCTACAGAGGAGTGTCCAATTTAATATAGGCGTAGGCGCCTTCGTATGGAAGATGAATAATCGACCGTCTTTATTAATAATAATGCGGGACTCTTAAAGAGCTTCACCTTTATATCTGTTCTTACAAAACCTTTCAATTTAAACTATGAACACAATTTAAACGATACAATATCAAACGATTAAATAAACGATTTTCCAATTTCAATTTATTTATTTTCCCTCGTATCTTGCGTAGATTAAAAACAGGAGGATTAAATGTCGACCAATCATCGATCGGTATTCCATTTCCCTCAAAACATTTCCAATCTAATAACAAATCAAATAACACATTTTCTTAGATTCACCAAAAAATACCAAATTAACATTTACATTAATATTCAAAATATACATCCAGTTGATTACGTGACATTACGCGTTCATCTCTCGATACGTGTATAAAAGAATAAAATGGAAATGGAATAAAGTCCTCTAATCGTGGCCATCGAACGGCTCGTTGCCGCGTTTCCAAAGAGGCGAAAAGAAAGGAGGACCGTTGTAGAAGAGATGGTGGTGGTATCGCTTGATCGAAGGCGCGCAAAGCCTCGACAATGAATTACAATCCCCGGTAACGCGTAATACCGAGAAATAACGCGGGGGTCTAACCCTCGTAGGCCGGTCGTAAATAATAATAGAGTTAATGCCGCGTCCGGCCGGATGATTTATCAAAGGGAGTACTTACAGAAGTGCGTTCGTGGAGACGACAGAATATTGCGATAAATATCCGTGTATTTTCCATCGATTCGATTTTTGGAAAGGAAAAATAAGTAAAGAAAAATAAAGTATTTCATAACGCGGTAGATTCGGGAATTTAAGGTTTTATTCGAAGAAGGTGTTGAATTAGAAGTTCAGAATGTAATTTGGAGAATTTAATCTGGTCATTTGATTACAAATAAAATAATTTATGACAAAATATGGTGGCACAATTTGAATGAATGTTAGAATAGGAATTATCAAGAGGGAATTATCCTCAAAATCATATTTTAATAAATGTATATAATACGCATGTGTGAAGTTTCGTTAAAAAAGAAATAATCTCAAGTGACTATTATTATTATTAAATTAGTTGGTCATTAACTGTCCTCGTTAACACAAGATAGAATTTCTACTCAATTTCCATGGGCCCACGCGCAAAAATATCGTGTTCGTTCTTAACAAAAGACACACGAGATGCGGTTAGATCCTGTTCAGGCCGCGTCTTAAATTTTGTATCCGCCTCGGGACGGGATCAGTGGGTCAAGGACGGCGAACACCGTTTATTCGCGTACCCGGCACACTCCACTCGATATTATTTACTCTCGAATGGTACTTCTGTAAGTCGAGGGGTCGAGGCCAATGCGGTTACAATGCCTGGACACTCTTTTTAAATCTGCCGGATACTGTTCTGCCTCGGAATTAGAAAGCACCTCCTCGTTAGAGAAACCTTGGAGAATCTTCTCCCTTTTTTTTTTCAATTGACCTCTTCAGGAAATGTATAATAGAAGCTTGATTATCCTTGCATTTGATTTAGGGAACTATTTTTTCTTAAAAATTTAATATTTAGAGAATTACTTTTATCGATTCATAATAGCAGATTAAATTTTATCAAAATTAATATTAAGGGATTCGAGTAAATATAATAAATAAAATTGAGTATTAAGGTAATAAGTTTAGCTTCAAATTGAGGCGAAAAGGAGGCCTGGTTTCGAATTATGGCGCGTCTGTTACGAAACGAGCCCCGTTTCGATTATTCGCCTTTTCTCAGAGGGAGCAGGGACGCCTCGACGAAAGGTAGATCGGCAAGAAAAGAGGTGTAGGAGGCGGTGAACGAGACAGACGATTGCGACACGCCATGGTCTACATTCGTCCCGATAGTTCAAGAGTGCAGATTGTTCCCTCTCCTCCTCTCCCTTCTCTCTCCCTCTTTCTCTCTCTCGGCCACAGGTCTCTCCACGTCTCTCTCTTTCGCGTGGCTGTTCGTATCGCTAAAACGAGATACAGTTTAGATCGTTACGCGCCACGGCTTTCACTTTTCCTCGCTTCTCGAACACCCACTCTCCGCAGTTGTGGGAGAGAACGAACTGGGATCTATAAGTCGCTGGAATCGTGGCCGCAATATCTTTCCTATTTGTTTTCTCCTTTTTTCGTCCCTATTATTTTCCCATTCCCTCGAAATTTCTGTTAAAATTCCCTCGTTATCCGGCAGATTGTATCGATACGATCGTGGCTTATTTTTTATAAAGGGGAGGGAGTTTATTTAACATTCTTTTCACCCTTGCTTCCTCTTTTTCGTCCCAGATTAAGATTTTACAAAGTTGAGAGAAAATAGAACAATCGCGTTGTTCTTAGAACAGAAATTATCGGAATTAAAGTATAGAAAAGGGAAGCTTTAAAGAGAATGCTTTCGAGTGGTTTTTTCCTTCCATAATAAATGTTCCGAACGTTCGAATAAATAAGAATTCTATCCGCGGGGAGGAGTGGAGGCGGCCACCAGAGGCGCCCATTCATTCGGGTCTCGTTCTCGAGTTGGAGCCTCGTAAAAAACAAGAAAAGGAAAAATATTCACGAGCGAAGGGTTAATTTGCGCGCAAATCATTTTCAACCATTTTCGACTAATGAGAGGTTGCGAACACGAATCTCGGCCTGCCGCACAAGCGGCTTTTCTGCCATCCAGACACGCACGTGCACGTAACAAAAGAGATTCACACGGTCCGATTATGGTCCGCCTTCCGGAAGTTGAGTCAGCTGGACGTTGACTCTCCCGGATCTCGAGTTGAGCCAATCTTCTCCACGGATCGATCGTCACTATTCGATCCTGATTTGTATTGGAAATAATTAAATTAAAAATGCACGACATTTTTTATAAAAAAGCTGCAACAATAAAGGTAAATTTAGGAAGTTACTTTCCGGGTATTTTCAAAAATAAATGAAAGGATAAAGTTTTATCTGATCGAATTAGATAAATAGTTTATCGAAGCACGTTTAAAATTACAGAGATCGATATTGGCGCCAATTTTCTAACATAATCATCTACGGAGGACGAAAAATAGTCTGCGAAACGAGCGGTGAAAGTTCGATTCGAAGGAAACAAAGGCGGTGAACAAAAGATAAGGAAGATAAGGGAACGAACGCGTTTCGTTCTCGTCGATTTCCCTCGATATCCGCATATCGTTTCACGCAATTAACGTCCTCCACCAAGGAAAACACGTGAAAGTAATATTGGCGGAGAATATCGAGAAAGAATCGTCGAGATTTAATTATAATCTGCTCTTTTTTTCCACCTGGCCTGTCACGATATGATCCTTATCGCGGTTGTTATATCCCGTGAACAGGGATCGCTAATGGAGTTACGTGGAAAGTAAATTCGTGTTTCTATTAAGATAATTCCGTTACAATTTCCGTTTGTTAATTAATCCATTTGTGAATTAATTCGAATAATTGAATATGCAAAAATATCTCTTCTATCAAATAATATTATTTCTCAGAATCACTCTACTCACCGTTCCTTTCCTTCGACCGAACAAAAATGAAATTAATATAATACCGATAGAAACAATTAAAAGTTACTCGCACGCATAAACTTTCTCGCAGAAAAGTGAGGCGGAGTGAAAACGTGTAAAACTGTTTTGTTTTTTTTTACAGCCTCTTAAAGAAACTTCGTTACCCGGGGGAGGACGAACCGAACGGCGAAGATAGAATCGCAACGCGTGTTGTTAAACGCTATCAAGCTTATCCAGTTTATCTCCCGTGGCAGGAGCCTAGCGCACGCGAGCACGCGCCGCCGCTAAACGGACAAGATAATATAGAGGGAAAGAGATTTAACGCGGTGTGTGCCCGAGTAACACCGATCGAGCCCGAGTCCCGCCGATTATTTACGAGCGGGTTTGGCAGATCTACCTCGCGGATTGAGACCTCTTGGGATTGGGTGGGGATGAAAATCGTAGGATAAATCGAAAGTGGATAATTTGCGCTCCCTTGTCCATAAGTCAATTGGACGTTTAAATGACGACGCGTCTCGGGATATGGATAAATGAACGCTGGCGTTCGATTAATGCGTCGTTGAGCCGATACGTTTGGAGCGGTTTAATGCGCATGCGTGGCCGGTCTCCGTGCCAATGATGGCCGTTTCGAAGTTGGTTTAACCCAAAGTTGTTTACACGCGAATAATAATAATTATGAGTGAATTAATTTATATGGAAGTGTAACGATGTAATTCTTAATTTAAGAATCAAAAATCATCACGATCTCTTTGGTTGAACGGTCGAAGAGAGAGATATTCCAGAAGGAAATGATAAATAGTCGGTTATATAATTTTAATTCACTATATAAATACGTGGGAAATTTTTATAATTTGAAAGTGAAAGTGCTATAAATACATGTTCATTCACATAAATCAACGTGTTTTAATAAACAAATCTGTATCTGTAATAACCGTCATATTTCTCCAATTACGTTACATTTTATTTTATATGTTTGGAAAGAGTCTTTTACACGTTCTATCAAAAAAACAAAACAAATGAGATGAAGATATAGGTATGACAACAATTTTCAAAAAAAGAATATACGAAACATGTATGAAAAAGGAGCAGGATATCTAAAACTATACAACTAGTTTAATTCAAACTAGTCATCGAGTTATTACATCGTCCATGCAACGTGTCGAAGAAAAAAGTAAAAAGTAACAGTAAACAATTATCACTTTTGCAATACACTTTGATAAGATTAGAAGACTCGAGTGATACGCGGCTCGAATTATTATATATATATAGAAAGAAAGAAAGAAATGAAGAAAAAAGGCAAAACGCCAACTATCATCGACGATATACCTGCGGTGATCGATGGTTCATCTTCGAGGCGGAACAAAAAACGAGTGTTTCAAGGTTTATTACTCGTTGGATGGTTATCGGCTCGCTAATTGGACGACGAAACGTCACGACGACTATAAAAGATCGTTCGTCAGCCAATATATCCTGCCCGCTCGATTATTCCTTCCTATTAACGACGATTAATATCGATCGAGTCGCGCATCTTCCGCGCGATTAAACCGCAAATAATAAAGAGTTGTCCCTGCTACTTTATCGGCTAGGATCATAGGATATGTTTCTCCTATAATTACGTGAAAAAAGTAGGTTGGGAAAGGGCTAGATCGAAAGGTAGCCACTAGACGAGTCCACGAAAATATTATTCACGTCGTAATCGTGAAAGAAGTATTAACGGCAAAAAGTAAATACTTTTTTCATTTCTTGTACTCGAGGTATTATTATTTCAAAATTTATTTGCGATATTTTCAGTCTAGTTAAAGAAATAAAAATATTATTTTAGAAATCTATTGTTTAGCGTACCCCGTGCTTTTTCACTTCTTTTCGAGATATTATACATTTTTATGACAGCGAAACTCTGCGTCTCCTTTCCATAATTTAAAAATATATTTTTAAGAGGATAAAGTAATTATAATATTTTATATTTAGAGATAAATTATGCGCGGATAAATTCAGTCGGAATATTGAGTAAGGTATTAGAAATGTTAAATAAAATAATAGAAACCTGTCCTATCTTAGCATAACCGGCCTACTCTCTAACTTATCCAATATTATTTGAGATAATGATGGCGATGAACTTGCACTATTTTCAGAATGAACAATCATGCAATCATTTACAATCATTTACAAACAAAATGTTTAATCTATCACCTGGACATTCTTTAAAATATAGCCTACAAATGATTAAATATCTATAAATAAGAAGAAACAATTCAAAAATTACTCCTACAATAAAATTACCCATCGCTGTGATAACGAACGGTTCAAAGATATACTTTCTCTCATTATATTACATTAAATGATAAAAATTAAACAGAAAGCAGCTCTGAATTTCGAGAAATTTCTTTCTTTCTCCATACTTTTAAAATATTTGAACAGCGAAGAAAAAGTATATTGTCATCTGTTACCATTCCTCTCCCATTTTCAAGAACCACTCGCCCGGAGAAAATACGAAAAACCTGCAAGACCATTAGCAATATTTGCCGTAGAGAAGTCGAACTTGTTTTCTTCGCTTTCTCATTTTCATTTTATCCACGTTTGCAACACGTTTTTATCCTTTTCCCGATTTTTCACGACACGCAAGATACGCAAATACGCGTGCTCGTTTTACATCATTATTTCGATGCAGCCTCCTCTCTCTTTCCCTCTCTTTCACTCGAGGCTGTTTCATTTCCTCGTTTTCGCATCTCTCGCGCTAATTAATTAACTAATTAATTACGTTCTCACGTTCCTTGCGAAAAGGAGCCATTGAATTGCTCGTCGAAAAACGTTAGCTATTCTTTCGGGAAGAAAAATATTCCATAAATCCGTTCCCTTCTTCGAAGGGAATACATCTTCCAACGTAACATTTTAATTTTCGAATATGGATAAATCAATCGAGAATGGAATTCCCGAATTTGAATATTTCCATTAATATCATCCGTCTTATCGAAAGAGATTTCTAGATGCACAAGATAGGATAAGATAATGTTCGTTGAGCACAATTCGTTTCGATTACAAGAAGAGGGGAGCGCGTAAATCGTCGAGGGGGTTGAAAATAAATAGGAGAGGAGGGGGAAGAAGAAGGTTTGCGAGATACGAAGGTTGGATAAGTCTTGGAGGGAGGCTAATCCGGGCTTATCGTGATAGATTATGTATATTTGCCGCGGGGACGATAAATTGGCGAAATACGCGAGGCGTAGCTGTTCGAATCTTTCCTTCGTTTCTCCCTCGTAAGGTAAACGATCTCCTCGCAGCAGGCGAAGAACGAACGTATCGTATCTATCGGGATATTCCTCGATCGATGCCTGCAACTTTGCATTAAAATCTCGAGAGACTCGTCACACGTCGGTAGATCTCGATTCTCGCATCCGAGATTCGATTACCAATTAGCAAAATACCTTGGGTTCGAGACATTAACGCTTGGACAACGTTAATCCCTAAATCTCGAGAGAGAAAGAGAGAGAGAGAATAATTAATCGCACGGCAGCGAGGGATATATCATCCCACGCTTTTTCTTCCACCGTTGTATCACATTGTACGTACGAGTACACGCTCGTGTATATAATACCGGTGATCGTGTATCGGTTTCGCCTATGGATAAAGAAAATATAGGGACCTAGAGTGGAAGGGCCGTGAAAATTTATAGCTCCCTCCGTTTCTCCTTCTCTTACCTTCCCCTCTCCTTCCTATCTCCTTTCTTTCCCTCTCGAGGCGATCTACGAAACAGGGGGAGGGGGTGGTGTATCGTGGAATAATATCGTGACCCATCGTGAAAAGTGTGGAGGAGAAGGAAGAGAGGAGAGAGAGAGAGAGAGAGAGAAAGGAGCAACGTTCAGAGCTGTACCAATAATGATGGTAACAATGTTGACCTCGTAGGTCGGCGGACACACCCTTGCAATATACCCTCCTCTCGTGTTTCCCCTCTCTGTTCCTTGCTTTTCTTCCTCCTCCTCTCCTCGTCTCTATCTCTATCTTCGAGGAACGGCCGCTGGAACCCCATGGGTTCTATAATAAGACGTATTCCAAGCCTGGCTGGTACTGGTTGCGCGTGTACCTGATTCCATGATTGTTGGCCGGTACCCGGCAATCTGCCTCATACGTGATCTAAACTCCCTTCCTCCTCCTCTTTCTCTTATTATTCTCTCTTCTTATTATATATATTCTTATTTAGCATCCACTTTTATCACCGTGAGCGTATCTACGAGGGGATATTCGTTCGCTTTCGCCGCTCTTGTCACCAGAAATCGGCTTTTTCTCTCTTCTTTTCCTTTCTCCAGACTTTTCACCATATCCCATACGATGATACTCCTTCTTTCGTAGATCGTAGCTCGAGAGGAAAGAAAGGAATATAATTGGAAGAATCGATTTAAAAATGGAGGAATTTAAATTGTTTCAGGGAGAGTTGTAAATATTCAACGCCGTTATATGAATGTTTTGAAGACTTTTTTAAATTAAAACGTATCGCAGAGATAATTTTATGAAATCGTAAAAAGAAGGAGCAAAGATTCATCTCCCCCGTTTCCTTACGAGAAACGCTGCGCATCCCTTTAATAATCTAATTTAAAGTTTGAAACGTTTCTCGTGTACGGAGCGAGAGGAGGAGGAATTTTAAATCGAGCTCCACGATCTCCTTCGCTCTTTCTGAAAAATACTGAACCCCTTGTTGCGTTCAATTTTTAATTTCCAATTAAACGCCCATCCTGCCGCGTGGGCAACGTAGGGTGACAGCAGCGTATCGCGTTTCCTTTGTTTAAATGCGATTCGAGGGGAAGGAAAGGGGAAAATTGCCATTGTTAGGTGAGAAGAATGTTCGTCTCTTTTGATAAAAATTATTAACATTTTCACTATAATCAGGAATATCTTCGCGAACTCGTTCGAACTCAAAATTGAGGAGCTGAAATAGATGGAAATTGAGTCGTAAAATTAAGAAAAAAAGTCAAACAGCCTGAAGGATGTGCAACAAACAAACGCGTTAAATAATTTCAACCCGCTAAACTTGTAGCACGTAACAAAACTAGCAAAGCATAATTATCTTAGCGGCATCGATTGTTGCTCCAGGCACGAAAAATCCGAAGCCCGTTTCGTTTGTACAATTACATCCCAACCATGCATTATGATAAAAGTCGCGGAGATTTATACGGAGTTCGAGGCGGATGTGATGTTTCTGTACGCGAGGATAAAAGGAAAAAACGATATTCGAACGATAAGAAGATTTCTTTGGAGGAGAATCTCCATGTCCTCAAAAATATCGCTTGAGATTTTAATTATCAGGTTTTTAGAGATGCAAGAAATATACATACACCATTCACGCGCGTATTTTCATTGAATAGGCGGAGGAAGAAGATTCTGCGTATCAGCGGAATAGTTGTAAAGAGCACGTAGTGGATGTAAACTTACATTTAATCGATCCGAAAGCTACGAATGTATAATTAGAACTGAAACTCTCGCATGAATAAGTTTAACCTTCAGTTCTTAACGCCACGTTTCCCCGATCCATTGTGTATTACACACGAAATTATATACGATCGTTTATATTTATTTGTACAAGAAAGCTCAATATAATTATGGAGTATTCAAAGATGAATAACGTTAATTATGTTAATCGTTTTATAAACCATTTTATCACGGTTAATAAAATTTCGATATATTTTTACAACAAAAATATATTTTTATTTTTCAAAATTAGAAGGAACTGTGTATTTTACAGAATTTGAAAGAAAGAGATGAAAGAAACTTTAGATTTCTGAATGTTTCAAAAACTAAGGTGTTTGCTTAATGCAAGGCTTCAATTGTTCGATATCTACCATTACACGCACAGACGATCATTAAAAAATCATATATTTGAACTTTCTTGC
This sequence comes from Apis cerana, assembly GCF_029169275.1. Lineage (NCBI taxonomy): Eukaryota > Metazoa > Arthropoda > Insecta > Hymenoptera > Apidae > Apis > Apis cerana. The sequence goes on along the minus strand of NC_083854.1, from coordinate 3,187,993 downwards.
CCTATCGGTGAAAGTGGTCGGGCAAATGTGTAAGTGGGTAAGGTCACGCAAGGCAGAGGGGGAGGAATAAAAGAAAACAGGGGAGAATCTGTGGCAGAGAATGAAAGGAAGCCAGTTTGAACCGCAGAAAGATAATGGTAGCAGGTAGTGGAGGTGGTCGGTGGTTGGTGGTTGGTGGTTGCTGCGCCATGAACTTCAGTGGCTATATCGATTGTGTGTGTCGAGTCAACCCCAGACGCCTTCTGGTCTGTCGCCCTTGACTCCTCGTTTACGGAGACGAGAATCGAAAAAAGAGCAAAACCGCGCTCGGGCGGAAGCGGGTGGTAAGAGGATAAATCGTGGAAAACAAAAAGAAGAAACGTGACCAGAAGGGATTGCGATTGCAGGAGGAATGAGAAGAAAATCCGCTTGTATGAATGAAATGCGACTACCGGCATGTGTCAGTATAATGCGTAGATCACTACGTTTTATGTGGTTGAAACGCGTTCAAATATTTTCTATCACAACGAAGGGCCATCCGCTCGAAATCGCGAATAAAATTTCGAATTTTCATGTAAAAAAACGGGAGGAAGGATTGAAAATTTTATCATCGAAATTTATTCGAAGGATAGGGGAAACCATGCCAATCGAGTCGCTTTTTGATTTATCCCGATATCTCGATCGGTTGCCGAGATATAACGATTCAAAGTATCCATAGTGAATACGTTATAGATATTGTGGATGGCTTCTAAATATTTTTCCCAGAAATCGCTACTATTTCCGGGAATCGCGTCTGTCTGGAGTTTGGGATAGGTCAGTGAGAGAAGATGCGAGCGAGAGGTCCGAGTAAGCGACAAGGATCGAGATAGTAAACGATTCAAAAATTACTTTTTCTTTTCACGACGATATCTCGGGAACCGGAAGTCGTATAGGAATAAGTGAAAAAGCGTTTTAAAGGGTAAAGTTCCGCGCTTCTAATGATCGTTCATTCGTTCTCCGGAAGTCACTATCTCCGGAGTTATAGCGGTTCAAAGTTTTCCAAATTTTAATAAAGCTTAGTCAAGTTTATCGTAAATGAATAAAAATTGCTTTTTCTTTTCACGACGATATCTCGGGAACCGGAAGTCGTATCGGAATAAGTGAAAAAGCGTTTTAAAGGGTAAAGTTCCGCGCTTCTAATGATCGTTCATTCGTTCTCCGGAAGTCGCTATCTCCGGAGTTATAGCGGTTCAAAGTTTTCCAAATTTTAATAAAGCTTAGTCAAGTTTATCGTAAATGAATAAAAATTGCTTTTTCTTTTCACGACGATATCTCGGGAACCGGAAGTCGTATCGGAATAAGTGAAAAAGCGTTTTAAAGGGTAAAGTTCCGCGCTTCTAATGATCGTTCATTCGTTCTCCGGAAGTCACTATCTCCGGAGTTATAGCGGTTCAAAGTTTTCCAAATTTTAATAAAGTTTATCGTAAATGAATAAAAATTACTTTTTCTTTTCACGACGATATCTCGGGAACCGGAAGTCGTATAGGAATAAGTGAAAAAGGGTAAAGTTCCGCGCTTCTAATGATCGTTCATTCGTTCTCCGGAAGTCGCTATCTTCGGAGTTATAGCGGTTCAAAGTTTTCTTAATTTTAATGAAGCTTAATCGAGGTTTTAAGGTAAATTACTCGATAAATATGTTTATTGTTAGAAGAATATTGCTTGTAACGATGCTACTAATAACATATTGAATTTAAAAACATGTATTTGAAAAATCCATTATCTATCTGTTATAATAATTTCACGAAAAGATTTGCTATTCTTGCCATCGATACATCGTTCGTGGAACAAATATGTGAACGGTGTAATATATTCAAAACACAGTAGGTAGATATATAATCGATGACCTGGATGACGATACTAAACAATGGTTAGGTCGTTTCGACAATTTAGTTGCGAGCAATTATCGCAGAAACAATTACTCAGCCATTCGATACGTGTGTGGAATGAATAGTGACCTCTGATACCTTTCTTTTTTCTTTTTTTTAATTTTTCAAAGAGAATTTAATCCCAATTTCGTATATACATTCCAGAACTCTAAAAGCTTTCGAGTTATTTATATCGAAATTTTTATCGTACATCTGAAACAATCTTACATTTCAAATCTAGAATTGCGAAAAATATAATAAATACTGGAACATTTAGAAAAGAAAATCTTTATAATTATATATCGTTGAAAATTAAAATCGAAGATTATCGTGAAAAAATTAAATATCCAAATAGACTTGCTACGCTGCATCATTACAAGTAAATACGTCATCTTTCAAACCTCTATGTGAGCCAATGTAAGTATAAATAAATCCGAAACGATAAAAAAATTCGTGAAATCGCCCGGATAAAATTTACCATCCAATCAAAACTCCTCTTGTCGATTTCTTCAACGACAAACTCTTTAACCTTGATATTTATCCGACGAAAAAACCAACCCGTATCGATTTCGAACGCATCCATATCCCCAGTAAAATGGGTCACTCGTGTATTTCCATCTGAAATCAGGTGAACCGTTTCGTTGCCAGAAGAAGCTCGAGATTGGCCCAGAATCTTTTACAGCTACGTACATAAAATCCATCGATCGTTGCATCCATTGGGGGGGTCTTCGTCCATGATGCGGTTGCTGGGGGAAAGATCGTCATAACCGTAGTCGTAATTCAAACCAGGTAACGCAAGGAACGACAGATACGATCAAACAGTCGCTGGAACGAGGGAAATGAAGACGATTCGCATAAATCCTTCTGGTTTGCGTCGAAGAAAGAGAAGAAAAAACAAAATTTCCCTCGAATTCCCTCGAATAAAATAAAAATATCTTTCTTAGATATTCTCCATACACAACAATTTCTAAATATCCTCGTTTAAAATGATCAATAATTGAAACGCAAACAAATTTCGTTCCACTCACGCGTCGACTCGATCCGCTCCGATAATAAACAATAGTACGTTCGAGAGAATTTATGCGTCTCGTGGAAAAAAAGAAAGGAAGAAAAATAGAAAATCGCGGCGAAAAGCAATGTACGAGACTGTAACGAATCGCGCCTCGGCTACTCCACGTTTTATCTCTCTCTCCGGTTACCCCGCGACGACGATTTCGCCTCTACTCTCGTATATCAGAGTCAGGCTTCGTGTGAGAGCGTCTAGCCGCGTGAAGATAAGTAATGCACACAGTTTGCTCGGCGTCGGAGACGCACGAAGCCCGGGACACCATCGAGCGCGAGGAAGAGAGAGGAGGAGGAGGGAACGAAAACGAAGCGAGATGGGGGAATCGAAAAGGACACTCGCGAGACAGGACACTCGAGAGAGGACTTCGAACCTCGTGGCGAGCGAGTGCTATATAAGTCCTGAACGACCTTGCTGCTTTTTCAATGCAAGGACGACGTTCACTCCGTGGCGAACGGGAGAGGAGAGAATGCGATCGACGCGTCGAAGGAGAGGCCTTCGACGATCCAGCCGGCGCACAGATCGTTTCAACGACGATCGATGCTCACTCCTTGTCCTTTGTCCCTTGACACGGAGAAGGAGATTCGAGAAGGCGAGAAGGTTCGAGAGAGGAAGAGAATCGATATATCGTTTCGCAATAAAGAGAAGAGATATGATGTGAATATTAAGGATGAGGTAATATCCATGCGTCTATACGATAGACTCGTAATATCTCGTATACTTTTTATTGGAAATTAATTTTTTTCTTATCAAATTTCAATCAATTTGAGTGTAAACAGAATCTTTATTAATTTTCAAATGAAACGCGAGATACGTATAAATTTATGATTTGTAATAAAAATTACAAGAAGATTGGAAGATATATCCGTCAGACATAACCTCTCGAAAAGATTAAATTCAATATTGTCAGATATAAATCGTAAAAAAGAAAATTCTCTTTTTCAACATCCGTATCACTAGTCTATCGATATCCAATCATGGAGCCGAGATATCTGCATGCGCACTCCGCACAGTCACGAAAGGATTAAATTTACCAAAGGATTAAATTCTAAAATTCAGATTCCCTGCTCGAGCGAAAACCTAGGCCCGGTAAATGGATCCGTATCACGTGACTCAAAGTGGAGCGGATTGGTGTCTCGCGCGCATGCGCCTAGTCGGATGTAATATAGCGTCGTATCTTTGGCGGGAAGGTTCGAACGTGCAGGAAGGATCGAGAGCCGTGTAATTGGAGAAAGGGGAACGGGGAATCGTAAAGCATCAGAGGGATCCGTGATTTCCGAAATGCGCTGCGTGGCTGCCCAACCACGGCAAATGGAATATTCTATCTATGCGATCAGCCCGACAGGATTTACTATGTCTTTGCAACGGCTTTAACGCGCGGTTTTACCGCTCGATGCGGAAAGGTACTGCTCATTAAGCGTCGCGTATCCTGACGTGGAAGGAAGCAACGAGTGTTACACGGTATATTTTCCCCGGCTAATAGATTTTAACCGAACGTTTCGCAACGGATGGAGAAAATCACAGCCGTTATGTTCTAAGGTAAGGTGTTACGTTCTCGCTCGGTCAACCACAATGCGAGATTCGTTGTAATTGCACTTCAAAAGTACCGTAATTTTTGGAAATATAAATGGAGAAAAGTATATGGAAAATATTTCATCGCCTCATAAATGAATGTGCTTTTTAATATTTTCGATACATTGTACGAGTTTGTAAGATTTATTCTCTATATCATTTTATAGATCTAAACTATTTCTCTTTCTTTCATGCACATTTCTTTCTAGCTATATATATATAGATGTAAATAATAATATTTTTTACAGTATATATATATGAAATACCTGTCATCCAGTTTTTTTTTAATCTTTCAATGAACAGCTGATCCATACCTGAAAAAAGCAAAAAAGCGATATTTACAATCTATCACAAATAAATTAATTCGTTTTATTTATACTTATCATACGAGTTTCCAAAAATCACGTTCCAATTAACCATCTTTAACTTAGTATCCACTTGAGAAAAGAATTTTAACTCTCAGAGATTATTTTAATTATCGCAAAATTGAAAAATTATAAACTGGAGAGCAAAACAAGCCTATCCCCCGTTTTACTTTCAAATCATCTCGGCTTGGTGGAAAAACAAAAAGACAATTATGGGTGCTCGCCACGTTTTCACGAGTGGAACAGAATTTGCATACCAATTCTGCATACCTTCCACTTTCCCCGAGATCTTCACATCCATTCGCGAAATCTGATACGAGATAGCGTTACACGAAGAGATTCGTTCGCACATAGTTGACAACACCGATCGGTTGAACCGTACTCGTTAAAGCGACACGATAAATCGCGGAATTATCGTTCGATTCCGTTGCAGCGGTTAAAGTCGCCTCGTTGCAATCTACCAGTCGCCAAAGCTTAAAGAATTTTTACTTTATGTTGCATCGTCTCGAAAAAAAAGGGATCTCCCGAGAAACTCCTCCCTCTTCCTTGATCCTTGACAGTCATCTCTCTTATGTCTTCGGATTAAAGCAACGATCTCGAGGATTAATCTCGAACGGATTACCGACAAATTTCCCCCTCAACGACCCATTTTGCAAGTCGAGCTTGTAAGATGAGCTTGTACGATCGTGTATTGCGAGAAAAGACAAGTGTGTGTGTATGTGTGGGTTAACTGGACTGGTGGATCGATAGTATTAGATTGGACACAGAAAATTCCATTGGTTTCAACTTAATTGGATCTCCATTATCTAATGTTTCCTATTTATTAACACCATGGAAGTTCTATTTCTGTAGTAATAATTATATTTCTCTTTCTTTTTGTTATTTTTTACCTTTTCCAAGCTTAAATGCGTGATACAGCTCCTTTTGTGGTGTTTTTATAATTTGCTTATTGATGAATTATATCGAAATTTAACTCGCAATTTCCATCGCGAAATTTATACTCGAAATTTATTTAACGAAAAATATGTAGAATATTTTTTTTAGTAGAAATAATTTACAATTTTCCTTTTAAATTTGTACAGTTTATCGAAGAGATGGAACGATTTTACGTTTAAATTGTTTACTCAAATTTATTTACATCGATCTTTAAATTTATAGGGGAGAAAGATATTTCGTGAAAATATAAAATATCATAAAACGAATTTATCGTAAACAGTGATGCGCTATTCTTTCCGAAACTGTTACCGAAATCAAAAATTAATACAATTTTCACAATTCCGCATAACGTTACGAAGAACGGGGTCTCGTTTTTCTCGCGAAAAGGATACATTTGTCTTCCGATGCGACTCGAGATATCACGTTTTCCGCGAAGAAAAGCACATTTTGTACGATTTCGTACGAAATGAAGTATGTTATCGTATATTTCCACGGGAACTAATACACGTAGCAATGTCGAAAGGCGATATTTCACTTACGCTAGATAAAAACGAATACGTTTGGAGATCGAAGAATATTGTAGCTATCTTTTACATACAAGATTAACATATCCTCTCGTTTTTTTCTTAAAATTCATTTTGTATAAACTTGTGAGAGTGTTGAACTCGTATGAAAGAGTTACATTAAAAAATGCGAAATCTGATTTTGCTTCTGATTTAACAAGGAGAGCTCCTCTTTCGTCCCTGAAACACGTCGCAATTTTATAATAAAATTTTTTCCCCCGAACGAAGCATGACAACGCGAAACATATCGATAGAAGAAAAAGTGGAAAGAGGCGTTGAGAAAAAATGCTCGTATCGTATCGTTCGTTGGTCTTGTTAGTTAATTCCAATTTCCTAGAAAGGAGAATTGAAAGGCGAAATCGAAGAAGATAACGCTGCTGTAATTACTACTCCGATACGTCAATCAAATCGTCTCATGAAAGCTTTCAATTCCTTTTCCGCTATTATCGATGAGCAATGGTCTGCAATTACGACAGACGCTCGTTACATCACTACAAAGTGTGCAATTTCCTTTCTTCCATCTCGAAAATAGATAGAAATAGATAATTCAGAAAGGAATTCACCGATTGAAACATATCAAAAATTAATATCTCTCGTAATATTATACAGAGTCTCAATTTCCGAGCGTAGAAAAATTTCAAAAATTGGCCGACTACTAGATAACTTCTCTCTTTAACTACGATTTCAGACGAGCCATATTATTATTCGATATATTAACTTCGACACGTTGAACTTCACTTTATATTTTGGAAAAGATTGAATTTAAAATTTAGAACATCGATATTATCTTCCTTCCCAATCTTCGCCCCTTTTATCGGTGTATATATCGGCGTTAGAGGTGGAACGCGTTCTCGAGGACTTGGCATTTGCCGAGGAGGAAAAGGTGAACGTATGAAATCGGGCGTGCAAGTATCGGCGAGAGGGGGGGCCTTCGAGTGCCGCTCGAGAAGGGGCCCGATCGAAGGTGAGGACGATTAATCCTTCCACACACCGCGATCGTTTCGTAAGGCGAAGGACGATAAAGGTCGGGCCTGCAGTCCAAGGCGGCAATAGTATTTGGAATAAAAATAAAAAACGTTGCATAAATTGTTCCCTCGAACCTGGTTTTTGGATCAGCCTTTACATCGATATTGTCAATTTAATCGCGTAGAGAATTTGAGGATATTTTTTTAATGACGTTATTATATAGATCGTAAATGAGGTTATATATAGAAGTAATTGATTTTGTAGATTTTGCACAAGTTGGAATTACACGTTTCTCGGGAAATAATTAATCGAAGTAAATGTTATTCTCGTGCAATATTTGAATAATTAATTTTCATTGGAATTCCGTCGAATAGATTTTCAATGATTGAAAGATTAAATTTCAAGTTAATTAAAAAACGGAGAGGAAAATTTATTTTTCGAGCATACGTATTCTCGTCTCTCTTCGATATAAATAACGAGCTGGGGAAAAAAATATATTCGAAATAATTATGGAAATTTTAGAATTAATAAATATTATTTCCAATAATCGTTTCTAATATATCTTAGAATTTATTACCTCGTGAATATTTAAACAAACGTTTTTCTTTTCTTTTTTCCCGCAGATATATTTATGGCCACGCGCATGAAATAAATTTACAAATATTATTTCGCCTCGACGAAACTATTTCAATAATAATCTCCTACATACATCCCACTTAAAATATACCCGTCATTGTTACGCGCTAAACCTTCTAACTCGTTTATTGTCTGTACTGTGCGTTCCACACGACTTGGAGCGGTTATTCGTTTAAAATAATTGCAATCGAGGGGGTTCGAAAATTATCCGCGCGATAAATAAATTTATCATTTTGAAAATTATCCGCGCGCGTTGTCACCAGCTTGATTCCTTGGCTAGGTCCTTGAAATAAATTGCTCGCGCGATTTCTCGTAAACCGCGCATAAATTGTCTCATCAACGTCTCCCGCCTTTTCACCAGCGGAAGAGACTCCGTGTCGTAAATTAAGGGGATATGATATAACGCCAATATGGATAACGACGAATTGTAAATTTTCGCCGTGGATTGATGAAGCACCGATTCGTGAATATTCGTTTGATCATCGCCAGCGAAATCGTGAAATCTTTTCTAGCGCACGTTGAGAAAGCGAAACAATTAGTCGCTCTTTCACTCGGTCGGTATCCAGGATCGATCTCGTCGATGCAACCAGCATCTACTTTTACTTTCCGCCTCTCGTCACACTTCATCAAATTCTATTATCCTCTTTCCAAGGTCCAATTCTGGGATGCATATCCGTGTCGGTTAAACATCTTTGGATTCTAAGACTTAACGAATATATCGAGATGATCGAATCAACGAAAAACTGGTTAATTCGATATTATTTGTATTTCTTTACCGAATATTTGGATGCAATCAATTCATTTGTACGAGCAAGAGGCAGATGAAGGAAAGCAGAAAATTACATTTGCAACTTTCGCCGATTAAGGAAGAATGGCAGTCGAATCTCACCCAGTTTAGTACACTTCCTGTACTAAGGATCGATAACAAAAGCGAAAAAACGAGATTACATGCTTGTTCGGCGGCGACCGAAACATCTCATCTCGAAGAAGGGTAGTAAACTGACCGTGCTTTTTCACGACCTCGTTTCGATATTCCTCTCGCCTCTTCATCCTCCTCATCTTTTTACGATGCTCAATACTCACGCATCCCATTATCACTCTCCTCTTTTCAACGCACGACACAACTCTATCACACTCTCCTACTCCGTAAAATCAAGAATCCTATTTCTATTATTCCCTTTGCCTGGCCAATTTTCTTCAAGATACCCAAATTTTTCTCCATATCTTCTCGAAAGCCTGCCAATCTCGCAGTCATCCTCTTCGACGATCTATTTGCCGGTTCCATTCCTCCTCCTTTCCCTCGTCCTGATATAACTTGCCCGCCATTATCGTAACTTGAACCCCCTCTCTCTCGCCTGCCCTTTCATCCTTCCTCCTCCGCCTTTCCTTCCCCTTTCACCGTCCGTCGCGAGTCCCTTCTTCCCGTTTATAGCGAAGGAGAGGGAGGCAGGAAACGCTGGATGGATTTGTTTCAAAGAAACCCCCTCGAGAAACTTTTCTCCGAATATAAGCACACGTGCGGCGCAAGTGTGGTTTATGTGGAAGTCATCTGGCTCGCAGAACTTTCAGATTCACTGATTTTTCGACCTTTCGACCTTTGCTTCATAGGATCATAGGAAAAAGAACGAGGGATAATGTGTTTCTTTAATATGTTTTTCTTTTTAAATTCGATTTGATTTTTGTATTTGAAGAATGTATTCTTTTTTTTATTAATAAAAGCGATATGTGAGGTGATTCTAGCTGAGAAATATTGCAACGTATTTAACGATGAAAGACGATGACACGTTTCTTATTGCGGCAAAATGCAACGAAATGCTTGGCGGAGGAAAAGGAAATGCGATATTTCGATGATAAATACGTTGTTCCTCGTTCCAAGACAAATGAAATGTGATAACTTTTTATAACGCGCATCGATATTTTCCTTTATCTGGAGACAATTTTTCCAGGAATGAAGAAATAAAAATACCTATTATCTAAAAAAGAAATATCACTAACCTTCGATCAGATTGCAACTCAGGAGAGGCAAATTGAAAAATCATTTGTAAAGAAATTTACGTAAGAATTTGACACAAAATTCTCTCGAATTTGTGAGCACTTGCTCGACAAAGTTATCGTTATCCATAATTAAAAAGGATATAACGAGACTTATACGCACAGCTCGTGCAAGTTTTTCCGCTCGAGCTTTTCTCTTATTTCTTGCTCGCTTTCACTTTCGCCTCGGAAACGAGTCAAGTGCATCGCAGATCGATACCAAAACTCGGTTAGCAAGGTTAGTCGAGTTTTTCCTCTCGATAGATCGTCCAAGCTCGATCGATTCTTCTTTCTGTATCGTAAATTATCGTTTTACCATGAATTTTGGATCCGGTATTCATCCGATTGTTGAAAATCAAGAAGAATTATCGATTTCATCCGTTTATCGCGAAGTACTTGAAAGTTTTTTTAGAATAATAAATTAGAAAACAAATGTGTCCACGGATACGACACCAATAAAATTCATCGTTCTGCTCTTTACGCTTCGCTTGTGTCAGTGACACAACATTTTTTAACGTGACTATACAGAGAGATAATAAAAAACGGTATACGCAAATATTTGCAGTTGAATTGCATTTATCTTCTCGAGAAAGTAAACATATGTGCATGTAAATACTTTTATTTGAAATAATCTGCACGAATTTGTTTGATAACGATATGAAAGTTATTTTTAAAAAAATACATCTCTAATTCGAAAGGATGAAATTGTGAAATTGGTGGGCAAAACATGTTGAAACATCTTAACAAAAAAGAAGTCAAAAAGGAATACAGATCGATGGTTCGTAAAGTGGAAATGTTTCGCGAAAAAAGAAAAAATCCTTCACAAAATAAAATTGCTTCCACAATAATACCGTTCACCGTGACGCCACGTCGAATCAATCCGTCGATTCATCGTGCAATCGTGTTCAGGAAAATCTGCTTGGACGAACAATCGAACAATCATCGCGGTTGTTGAAAAAAACCGTAATAAATAACTCGAATCTTCCCTTTCAATGAATATATTCTTGGATTACGTGTAAAATTCGCGTTTCAGAGAGAAGGGGGGCAGAGTTTTTTCCACTTTTCCTCCGACGACCAGCAAAAATACCCTTCAAGAATGATCGAAGAAGGTCACGACCTCCCTCATTCGTCGCGAATAGGTATATACGTGCAGCTACAGTCCGTCGCAAAAGTCTTCCATCTTGCTTATCGCGAAACGTTCCCCTTTGAACGAAAATTTTATCCGTAAATGGGTTATGCGATCTATCCTTTCTGAGAAAAATGTGCCACCCAAATTATTATCGTTCCTCCTAAGATTTTTTACAGAGATGATAGAATATTTTAAAATTGGCCTTTATCGTCGAGTCATATTAGAAAGGGACGATATTATAAAATTCCAATAAAATTTTACCTATATTCCGGTAATAAAAAAAAAAAGAAATGACGCAACTTGCGTTCGCACGAAAGAATTATCAAAGATATTTTTGTTATAAATTTTGCGCGTGTACGCAACATTTCTGCGACTGACTGTATCCGTGTACCGACATTACAAACGTTCGCCTCGGTCGATTCTCTCGTGTTACACGACTTCCAGCCGATCGACGGATTTGCAAAGTCATCCAGGATGATCCATCGGTTCCCTTGTTGCGTGTACTGCCGGCTCGATCGTTCGATCGTGCGTCAATGTACTTTCATCTCTATCGATGATATTCTTTTCTCGAGCACGTGTTTCGCGAGATTGGAACATTTAAAGGAAAAATTTAATCTCGAAATAAAAAAATTATTAAATCGAGGGAACATTGCATAAGTATCTCGATTCGAGGTTTGAGGTTATTTATGCACAAATAATGAGATACTTTCGAATGTTTCTGGATCCCGTCACGCGTGAATAACGCGTAAACGAGGGCCAAAAATTCCGTTGAAGAGCTGCTCTTCAGAATATTTTTCGCAGATGGGCACTCTTTCGAGAATAATTCGTTCCAGACGCTAAAGACCTTCGCTCCGAATGTTTAAAGTTTCGAGAGTTATTACCCTGAAAAGATACGACTATGATCTAAACTATGATTCTCTTCCCCCAAAAATCCCACAGAACCCAAATGGAAACGATATCGCGGCCGTGAGATCGCTCTTAATCTCTCTTAATCGAGCAAGATTTAAGAACAATAAGGTCAGAATTAATTCCACGCGGGGTAACGCATTGCGTGGCACGGCCGCTTCGAATGGAAACTGTTAATCTCGAGGGTTTACAATCTTCGATAATACGCAGTTTACGCGAATTTACAATCGAGAGGGGGGAGGGTATTAAGCAACGTATAACACCGGTCGATGCCGGTAGCACCGCGTGAATCAGATTATTCCCTCTTTGACTTTGATGACTGGTCAAACCGTGTCTGGGGCGGGGGTGGAAGGTAAGTGGACGCTGGAACGATATGCGCATTCGATTTCCATATAAACGGGGGGAGAGGAGGTAGTTGTGCGGATTTCATAAAAGGAGGCCTGGATAGTCACAATGGGCGTTGTGAAAGGGGCAATAAGAGCGGCCGATATTGCTTTCTTTCGTTCGGCGATCAAAAGGCATCGAAACAACCTCGTGATTATAAAGAGGGAAAATTTTATTTTTCGGCCGCATTTTGAATCGAGACTGGTTGATTGATTGAAATTTCGATCGGGATTGTCTTGACTCGATTCTCCGTCATGATATTCAGAAGCGATATTTTTGCTTGGAATTCTTGGAATATTGATAAGCGGAATAAGATATAGAAAGTGTTCTTTATAGGGATCTAATGTTTCGTGATAATCCTTTTTTGGAGGAAAGAGAATATAAATCAAATTGAATTTATCCAGACACTGTGAACTATAAATATTTATTTCATTAGTGTATTTTTAATTTTTCGCAATATTCAGAGTTCAAATTAACCAATTTATAATTTTTATACGATGAAATTTTTCACTTGAAATTCTACTAGCTTCTGATTTTGTGAAACTGCTGTTTCGCAAAACTTTCTAACGAAAGTGTATATATAAATTACATTATCGCGTGGGATAAAATTTGTTCACGATTTAAAAGAAATGATTATTACAATGACCCATATTATCCAAATTTTAATAACAAAGTTATCCAATCACCCAAATTATCCGGCTAAATAACTGAAACCATTTATAATTCCGGGGAACGATATTCTTCTTTCGCTCGAGTTGAAGAAAACACGAGGAGAGGAACAATAACAAGAATAAGAAGAGGCGAAAAAGAATCCTGGCTACGGTCACGGACACCCAACAGCAATTAAAAGCAATTCTTCTTGGCAGTATATCACTCTTACGTGCACTACTGCCGCGGATCCCCATTAAAATCGACCTTCGACTCCACCCGCGAGCAACAACGGTATCTCCTGTTGTTCCTCTTGTTTTCAAAGGCTACGCAGGGAAGATCCAACGAGAGGAGCTCGAGGATAAAATACACGGCGAGAACGTTTCGTTTCCTAAGTATCTATCGCGTGTATTTCGCAAGCAAATGAGAATCAGGAGAGATGAAAATTGAAAAGCGTGATCTGTCTTATATATTGCTCCCCAACAATATATATACACATATTACAGGTTTAATTCAAATTCAATTTTGGAAGTGGATCTAGGAAGATATCGACTCGTGATAAATAAGGTGATGAATTATTTCGATGATAAGAAAAATTTCACACGAATATTTCCAGTGAATTTTCATATAATGATTCGAACGTTCGGTTCTCGAAGTGTATTAAAAGTCTATAAACAGAGACGCGAATTTTAATGGGGAAGTCGAGCCGAGGGGAACTGGACGGTGTTCCAACAGCTGGCGCGCGTTTATAAAACTCACCCTCATTTGAATACGTCCATAAATCGGGTGGTTGGATCGCGATTTCACGGAGCTGTAACCGTGTGACGAATAAACATAAATCGGCCACGCGAATCTCCTTTCCACGAGAGACGGCTTCTCGACTCGAGCAAATGAGAAGTACGAGGAGGAGCCACGTGTGGGAGAGTCTGCGCCGCGAAACGATATACAAAGATGCTCAACTTTCCACGAGATTATTGTATTACTTCCTATTTAACACGGTCGATTTCCATTTAATTTTTCTCTTAATTTTAAAAAAGCAAACTAACTTGAATTCGATTCCCTTCGAAATTCTATCCATATCCACGAGGATCAAGCATCATATTCTCGCAATGAATCTACGCTTGCATTTGAATTGTAGATGATAGTTGGATTTTTTTGCAGAACTCGAGGAGGGGATCGCGCCTTCGGGGGTCTTCCTCCAACTCGTTGGCGGGTACGGAGGGGTACGTCGATCACGCGGTCACGCCAGGGAAACGATAGAAACGATGAGGAGGCAGCTGGAGGAGAGAGAGTCTCGCATCTCTGGCGAAGAGTCATGAAAGAAGTTCTTATCGCGAGGGAAGATGAAAACGCGGGAGAAGGCTGGAACGTCGCGGCTCGATAACATCTCTCTGTGTGTTCTGCGACTGCATTCCACTCGTGGAAGATAAATACTCGCACGTAGAATTGGAAATCACGGGTCGATTGCTTCGTTCCCTTCCTACCTGTGCGCTCTCCCTCCTATTTTTTGCTCGGGTGAAAAAGAGATTGGCTTCTGTGGTAATGGCTTTTTTCCTCTTTTTCGAAAGAAAAAGCGCGGAGAGAACGTCGTATTTTCCATTTATTTGCTTTTCCCCCCTCCTCCCTCTCCTCTTCTTCTCCTTCTTTTGTTTAGTCCGAGGGTTTATTGATTAAAAGTCGCGCAGCGTGCGTATCGTTCGATTTTATTGTTGGGACGACGTTTGGCGACTTAACAAGTGTGTTATTGTTATGGAAACTTGTTATCGAAATCACTCGTCCGGGAGATTGAATGTAATAATTCGATCCTTTCCTTTTTCCTCCCCAGAAGACGACACACGAGGCGAGAAATTGAAGAAATTTCGAAAAGAGTAATGGAGGATCCAATCGAGATTACTTGGAAACGAAACTAGAAGAAGCGAGATTATCCCACGGGTTGCAGCATGAAAAATTTATGTACGAAACGTGGTTCGATGCAAGCTCGATCGCCTCTGACCACCCGTTTCCCAAAGATAAGCGGGATAGATCCGACGCATACAATGGGTTGTAGAGGGGGGCGGGGATGGAAGAGGCGCGCGCGTCTCGCGGCCGCAATTTATGGCGACTTTTCGCAACGTTTGTTGTTCCCTTGGAAAGGGAATTTTCATGGAGGCAAGCGTCATTTCCGCGGCATCGTTGCCATTGTCCCGAGTCAGAATGGACAGCGAACAGGGAAGAATGTAAGTCGATATTGGAAAACAAATCTGGTAGTCACATTTTCCCGATAACAGCGTCAAACTTCCAATGGGAAAGATTCGAAAGGTTGGAAACGCGTCTGGGATAAAAGGATACCTCCTCCCATCTTTTTCCAATACTTTTCCGTGTTTATTGCAAAGCAATCTATCGGCGGGTACAGTCGATCGCGTGATGACCTCAACGAAAGAAGATTTTCGAGTCTTTGGACAGGTGCTTCGCTTGCGATTTTTGCGAAATTTTCAGTCGTAAGCGAAAAGAAATATTTTTGTTTATTTTGTGATTTCAAATATTTACAGATACAACGTTTCGTCTACGCTTTTTTCTAATACTTTTAAAATATTAAACATAAGAATTCGAAAATATTCTAACTAGATTTCATCCATTATTTTCTCTTTACTAAGAATAACGTCATCCGTGATCATTGATTTTAAAATCGCAAAAGATTTGTGATACAATCAGATTCTATCTCCCTCTTTCCTTAATTTTGAGAAAGAGTTTTATTCTTATGCTTCGATGACCGTTCGCCTATTTGCGATGCGTTTATAGAATAACTCTTAGCCTGCTCGCCAAGTGAAACCTGAAAACTGCGTCAGCCAGCTTCGCTTTCGAGTAGGATCGATCGATAAGTCGACATTTCACCTAACCGACTCTCCTTTCTCTACCCCCGCACAATCTCCCTCTCTCTCTCTCTCTCTCTTTTCCCTCCCTGCGTCTTCGCAGTCTTCGATTCAAAGGAAATAAGGACGGACGTGAGGCGAATAATTGGGAGTAAACTCGATTTAAACGAAGGTGCATAGGCGATTTTCAGAGGAATGAATTTTCTCCTTCGAAGGGGAAATCGGCGTACCGATATATCCGATTAAAAAACAGGATCTCCAAGTTCAGCTGGCACGAAGGACAGGGATTGAATTACGGATTGAATTGAATAAAAGGAAGGGAGGGAGGATCGTTTCGAGTCATCGATTGGCCTCGATGCGTCAGTTAGAAGAGAGAAAGAAACTCGCGAGAGTAACCTTGGACGGCTGGATTTCTATGAAAATTGATGGAAGGGTGGCCTCTCGCTGCTGAATAATCGAAAAAGGGGGTGAAACTTGGCGAGCGCAGCGCAAGTGTAGACAGAGTGAGTCACGTGAATAATTTGTAAATTAGGGGTGGCTTGCCCTCGCACTTTCGCATCCTTTGTTATTTTTAAACGTGTAATTTATAAAAAAAATTTTCGTCCAGGGAAGAGATATTTTTACACGAAGACACATGTCCCTTCTTCATATTCTACTTATCATTTCTTTATTTTCCAAGATGCATTCAGAGTCCCACGCATCTTTCACCTTTTAAATAAAACTTGAAAGAGACTCAGAAACAGTTCGATTTATTTAGATTGAAAAGGTTGACGATTGGAAAGAAAGAAAAAAAAAAATAATTTATCTACTCTTAATTCCCCCCTAACGAACCCTCGATTCCTCGAACTTCCATAAACAAAACGATAAATGTTAACTAAACGATAATAGAAAACTACAAACGCGTATACCTGTGTCCAATTAACGAGTATAAAAATCTCGTAATAAAATCGCACGCAAACACTTTTTACAAGCAGCAACGTATTTCACACGCATCGATGCACGCAGGAAATACCGTTCGATCGTTTCCCGCATTAACACGGCTTCTGCTCGTTCTGCCCCGACCTTCCCATGTTCCATATAAAATTTCCACAACTACGAAACGTCGTCGTAAACCCGACAAAACTCCGGTTACTCCTCCCTTTCTCAAATCGATCCCTGATGATTCCTGTTCGATCGGCTCGTTTTGATGAGAGGAGAAAAAGAAGAGGAGGGGAAAATCAGCTGCTTAGAATCGGTCAGGTTCCCACAGATTCGACGCGTCTTCCGCGTTGCCTTCGAGCCTTCGGAAGGAAGGAGGGGGGGGAAAGATCGGCGAATCGCTCTCGACCTTGAAATTAACAATCGACACGGTATCGAGATATCGCTGTCGATCGACTTCCGAGAGAACGAAGCAAACGACGGGGTGAGAATTTTTGAAGCCGATTCCAGAGAGTAGCCGCGGGTGGTAAACCAATCAGCCACACGCGCGCATTTATGCTGCCATAAGACGCGGTATAAAATACTCGCGGCCCGACGAGTATCGCATCGCTGCCTGTCTTTACTTAAACGATTTGTTTTTCCTCCTCGTTTTCGCCTATCCTATGATTTTCTCCACGATTCGTGACGTAGGTAACGGTATAAGACGCGCTGGAAATTTCACGCGGAATTACGTAAACCAGTCCTTCAGAACGTTTCCTCGAGTTCTTGATTCTTTTTCTCGCCACGCACGATTGATTATTCTTATTACGCGGTTTTGATACATACGATAAAATTAATTATACCTAATTGATTTTTTAGACTAGACTTTTTAGATTCTAATCCGATATATATTCTCGAGATTCAAATATTTAAGGCTTAAGGGGATTAAACCTATTTCTGTAGATATCTTATGGACATCCGCAGTTAAGGAACAAAATTTCATTCCTTTAAAAGGACCTTGTAAAAAAAAGTTATAATTAAATTACGCGATATATCTTTCCATGTATTATCACCGTCGAGCCGATAATTTATATGAAATTCTGGAAATTGCGCTCCTCCTTAAAATCCCCAATTTTTCGGAATCGCCGCCATTTCGAAAGGGCCGGTTCACGCGTAAAAATTGCTTCCCCAATTTTCCCCAAGATGGAGCGAGGGAAGGGGCCATAATTTCGTACGAATTCCTGGCGAAAGTATAATTGGCCGCAAAGGCGGAACCCACATTTTTTACAGCACACGCGCGCGCGCATAAACGTCAAATTCGAATAAAACGGAACGTCGCCGATCGTAAACTATACGCGTATTCGATACGCGATCGAACCATCGGTTCTCGAGGCCTTTAACGAGCGACGTTTTGTAATTTCGTGGATCGTTAAACGGATACGCCAGAGCACCGTTTCGTTGCCGATCGTTAAATACCAGCATGCCATACGGTGGTTGATGTTCGTTAAACGAGGCCCTAACGCTGTGAAAACGGCCAATAGAAGAAAAAGAAACACGAGGCAAAGATGTCCGCGAAATCCAGTCCATCGCCCCGATTACGACAGAGGGTACACACTTTCTTGCTTAAAAAGCAGAACGACAAAAAGAATTTTCTTTAATAACCGAGAATGAAGGAAATTTGAGAAATGAGAAATTCAAAGGAAGATCGCTTTGTCACGGTTCGAGGATTATTCGTGCGTATTTCATCAAGAGATCGGTATCAATCGTACGCAAATCAAGATACGGGGATTGTAATAAATAAATCTTTCTCTCTTTTTCCCGCGATTGGCAATTATTGGCGCGTTTGAGGATTCGCAACGATTCATCCCTCTCGACGATGGCCGCTCCTCTGAACCGCTTGAATTTTTATGATCTGCCGAACTCTTTGAGAATTTCAAATTCGAGACGTCTATACACAGGTACGTACAAAGGACCTATACGTTATGTAAATTCATGAGGGGCATCGAGTAGCTTGATCAGAGGGAACTTTATCTCGATACACGATGGAGGATCGTTAATGGAGTCGTGTAACTGGAAGCTTTTCCTTAATGGATCGAAATGCATTCCATTACTTATTGGACGAAGCAAACGTTACGAAAGTTAATTTCTTCTTCGATTCCCCTCCAAATTTTATCGCGACAATTTGTTGGATCGTCGAGCTGATGCAACGAAATCCAGCGGAATTGATTCCATTTAGATTGAGATTTATCGTGAACAAATATGGCCTTTAAATTTTTCTCTTTTTCATCGTAAACCCGGTAAATACGATATAATCGAATAGACGAACGAAACGAGAAGTGTAAACTGTATAGAAAGAAAAAAAATAAAAGAATTAGAAGTATTAAAAGTTGTATACTTTTGAATTACATAAAGAAGAAGAAACTGATTAAACTAATCAACGAGAAACTCTTTTTCATATTTTTTTCAAATATGTACGAAGTTAATTGGAGATTTAATTGAAAAACAACAACAAGATTAGATTAGATAGTAAACAGTAAACTTTGAGTCGGTTCAAAAAATCAATTGACACTGATTGACGTCATCGCGAAATTTCACGGTTTCCATTTGCGATTCTACCTACACAATTGCGACAACACCGGTTGAATATCGCGCAAATTGCTTCGAAAGAAATTTCTTTGATACGATTCCTATTTGAAAATTTCTACGCTGTCCAGCGTTTCATGCAGAAAAAAAATAACTACGATAAAAATCGGGTATAAAAAATATCGGAGATACGCGAAATCGATACATAAACACTGCATCTTTTTATCTTGTGCATCGATATCGAATTATAACAAAAGAAAGTCGTTCGAAAATTATCTATCGGAAAATGACAAGCTCGAAGGAAAAATGAAGACAGGAAGGTGTTATCTATCTTATCGATTTCTTTGTAACGTGAAACGACGCAACGTGTACGAAGAACATGAGCAACTTAAGGATCAAACTTATAATCAGAAGGAAATAGATTTTTGAAATAGATAAACACCGTATTTTATTGATTATCTCATTGAAAACGATACTTCAATAAATAACAATTCAACAAGATAATACATCAAGCCTTTTAAACGATTTTTAATTTCCTCGTCAAAATTTCCCATTTTCTGACTGATCTAAATAATTCCAAAAATATCTCAACCCCTACGATACATTTCTCGCGAAATTTCCTCCCCTAGCAAGTTATAATATTTCCAAACGCAGAGAGAGAGAGAGAGAAACGTAATCGATCGTAATATTCCATAAAGCACGTAACTCTTATTATGCATATACGTACATCGAGGGCCGAGTGTGTCAAGGCTGGACTCACCGTCGAAACGTGATCGCACAGGTAATACAGGTAATGCGTGGACGCACGTATATTTACGCGTGACGTTTCTAGAATCCAACGTATTCTCTGTGTCGTATACACACACACGTATATATATATAGCGATCGAGGATACGAGAATTTCTGCGAGGATATATCGTTGGATCGTCACGGATCAGCGGAGAGACGAAAAAGGAGAAGCAGGAAGCCTTGGCGGCATTTTCGCGTCGGAACGGTTATTTCACGACGACGTAATTTCGCGTTTGTGGCGTTTTCTCTCTTGAATGCCTTCCCAAACCGGTAAACAACGTAATCTTATTGGCCGACTTTCTGAAAACCGACGAAAATGGGTTTCGTGTGCACCTCGTTTATCTTCCCCTCTCCTTTTCTTCCTTTTCCTTTTCGCGTTCTTCTTCTACCATCCTCGTGAATGATAATTTATCAATTATCGGACAATCGCTCTTTTCGCGATAGAAGGATAAAAAGAAATCTATTCTTCCAATATAATGGTTACAGCAACACTTCGATATTTGAAACCTTGGAACGAAACCTTCCACGTCGATTTTAATTATTCGATAATCGTAGCCACCGATAACGAGTGCGGCATAACCCTTTAACGAACCGTTCCCTAATCAGACGTATCCCATTAACACCGGTATCGGGTTCATCTATCAAATTATGGAACTATCCCGGCTCCATTATCCCCAAGGAACAATGCAATCATAATCACAAGCGACGATCGCGTTTCTTTCTCCTCGATATTAATACCAACCCCTAATTAAGACAAACAGAAGCGGTCCTCATCCACGGCGCAATTATCGCCAACTCTGTTAAACCGGATAGGCGAACACGTATGAAAGTAATACGCGTATGGAGATCGACTGGAAGGAGGCTGGAAGGAAGAATGAGTTTTGGTCGAAAGTAAAAGTATCGTGCAGGATAAAACTGTATCAAAGAGGCCCTCTCTCGGAGTTTTTTTAAATTAAAAGAGAGGCTGTTTCGGGCGGCGTCGCCCTTTTATTCGCCTCCAACCATTTTCCACACGGTTTCCGCTCGATGGAGCATCCAGCCTCCGCATTGTTACTTGTACATCGGCGGTAATCAAAGAGAAACGATTCTTGATCCATTGTTTGATCTAGGCGACGTTAGAATTTTTTCCCTCGCTTCTTCGATGCTTTGGAGCATGGATTTTGTGTACAGGTTTGTATAGAAACAAATAATTCAATCAAGCCAATGCAATGCATCGTGCAATTCCGTCGTTTATTTCATAAAATAGGATGAAAACGAACTCGACATATTTTATTCTGCACAATTACAATTAAAAAACGATTAATGACAAGTTGGAAAAGAAATGAAAAAGAAAATCATGCCAAGCGATCTGTATAACTCGATCAGAAAGATCGTCCTTTGATCCTATCGAATTCCTTTCCGTTGTACGATTATAAATATGCAAATTTTCTGACTCGGTCTTTCGGACGAACGGGCAACACCCAAAGGTGATTTCAAATGCATCGAAGATACGATTGTTTCGGGGCCCACTTTGCACGAACAATCTCGCGGTACGTGATTTCTCTGCCAACAGGTTCCGAGGTGAATCACTCGTGACTCACGCACGAATTCATCCGCGAACCGAATCCCCTTGGAACGAGGATCGTGCCTTCCAACGACAACTCGGGGAACAATGTTATCACGCATCCTTTCTTCAAATGTGACCGACATCGATACGCGAAACAAAGTCTAAGATAACGTTCTTACTCTCATGAGCTACGGGAGTGGTTCAAGTTTAAGTATCTACTTTTAAAATCTTGCGAGATAAATTATTCTCAAGATTTGGAAATTTTTATTAATTCTTCAGAGTTTTTTGAAGAAGAGTATCAGAGACAAGGATCAATGATAATTTTCAATCACACGTATAATCATTTTGATCATAAGATACTTAAAAAAAAATTTAAATGTCAACAAAAATTATAGAAGAACCTGGCAATTTTTAATTTTGTTTTGGAATATCGTATTACACGAGACTTATAAATGATCTGTTGGCGAATAAAGAGCATCATGAAGGTGCAAATAAAAAAGGAAAAAGAGTCACATATCGAACAAACAACATTAATCATGCTGTATACCCTTAAAAAAGATGCATTACCCTGTCTAAGCTCGTGCTGCAAAACTGACAAAGGGCGGTTACAAAATAAGAATAACGGCTGGAAAAGCGTTCCACGGTTGATTCGAAGCGATCGAGATCTCGGCCGGCTTCCATAAGTTTAACTTGCGGACAATGGCGTGCGTAATTACGAGCAAGGATAAGGCGAAATGAAACGTCGTTGCTGTCACGGCGAGTTTAAAGCGCTTTTAAGCCGAATAGAATAGGCGACGACCGGTGATCGTTACGCGTTTGCCAGAAGAACAAACTTTCGCCATTCGACGAGACCGGTTGTTGAAAAGGCGGCGAGTTTGCTCAATGCGCAACCGTTTCTTAGAAACTATTCCGTAACGCGTTAAAAACGGATCGATCACCGATGGTGGTCGGTTCAAGGGAAGCTTTGTTGCGCTCCCAAATTAATCCAAAAAAAGAATACGTGTAATTAATTGCATTTAACTTTTCAAACTTCAAATTTCGAATTATTTCGAACCGAAAAACTTTTCCTGTTATATATATCATATCATGGATTTTTATAATTTAATATAGATAAATCACAACGTGTGCCAATGTATCATCATCATCGATCACTTATCCAAAAGTTATTCGAGAAAATTTGAATCTATTATTTCGACGCTTGTTTAATAAATATATATTTTCAAAATTATAGGCCTATATATTTTTTCTACAAGTTCGAATAATAAACGAGAGTATCGGCTCCTTCGCGTAATTTTCGCGTTCTGCGGATTCCCTTTGCCAAGTGTAGGACACGGAGTATATGCACGGCAGTGTTCAGGATAACGCGCAATAACTTACTCGGTTATGGTCCTTAACTTTATCCCATCGTGACATGGAAATAGTTGGATTAATGAGATTTCGTTGGAACCGCTTCCAACACGCGAGTCGAGATTATTAACGGGCTAAACAACAGCGTGTTGGCGATTTCTCGGATTCCACGATGAAGATATTCTTCTTGCGGAGAGAAAGGGAGAGGGAATGATCTTAATCGGAAGTAATCGTCCTGTTATTCGAATTTGATAAACACATAATAGCCGAAATATATTGAAGGAATATTTGTGTCTATCGATGAATATGGAATTTCTCTCGAAATTAGAGTTAAGAATAACGAGTTATTACATTAGAAGCACTTAATTTTTGCAAAGATAGAATTAAAGGGATCTTAAGATTGTCGATTAGAAGTGAAAATTAGAAGAGAGAACCAATATTTTTTATCAAAGAAAAGGAGGAAACTGTTCTTTGGGATGATACAATCGTATCATCTGGTCACTTGTCACTTCCAATCGAGGACGAAACGTTTACGCGACACGTGAAATGAAATTGAGACGGAGTGATGGAAAAATGAGCAATGAGATTCGATCAATTAAGAATTAACGAAGAAATAAGAAACTCGGCTGTGTTTCTCTCCTGGCATGGTCGAGGAAGAAAGAGAGAGAAGAAAGGGAGGGAGAAGGAAAAGAGAGAAATCCGCTTTCTGCAATTAATCGCATCAAGGACGACTTTCCCAGGCTTGAAGAGATGTCGAGGGAAAATTCATCGAATCGAGTCGAATCGAGCCGTTGGAGAGTCACAATGGCTAGCTTGATATCTTTAATTGAAATGCTTTAATTAAAAGGTTCTAGGAAGGAGTGAAAAAAAGAGCTGGAAGGCCAAACTGGAGAAAGAAAAATTGGGAAATTGGAGAGAATCGAAAAAGTTTGTTGTCGTTAACACTATCGATTCTTCATTTTAACAGAAACAGGGAATAGGGAGAGTGGATTCTCGAAAGATTCGCGCAGTGTATAATTTTATAATGAATGGAATTGGAAGAGTAAAGGAAGATGTTTTATTCTCATTGTCCTATTCGGTGAGTATAAATTGTGTAGGTGAAATCAAGTTGCTAATGTACAAATGCAAATCTGAGATGGATCGCTCTACATAACTTTCGAAATGCTTGTTTGATGTTATAATTATTAAGTTCAGTTTTATTACATTCATGGGTACAAATTTATTTAATTAAGACGAATTTATGTAATATATATATATATATTTTTAGTGAAAATATAAGCTAATAAAAACAGAGTAAATTAAAATAAATTATAACAAAATGATAAATTTTTTTTAGTTATTCTCTCGAAAAATTTATAGTTTTATTAATTAAAAAAAAACATTAAAAGCTAAAAGAAAATATTTGTTTAAAAATATATATATATATATATATTATGATTTCTTTACAAAAGTCCATTGTGATTCAAATAACTTAAATGTATTGTTTAATTAAACCATTATTTCAATTTGTCATATATATTATATAAAAAAGAAACGATTATTATATCGAGCACTGATATATTATATCATAAAGAAGAATTATATAAAAAAAAATGACTTATTTTTTCCACAATTATTAAAACACGTAATTTTTTTAAATAAAAGTAGAAATGGAAAATTGAAAAACACCAGCGAAGAATATTTATATTTCAAATATCAAAGCCTCTCCTTCTCATCACTGCCTACGAAATCTCTCAGTGGGTCGACGTTCACCGATCCAGCGAACAGGCCGCTCTGTATTCTCATCCGATATTTTTCCCGCTTTCTATTCCCTTTTTCGGGAGAGCCCCACTTTCAGATCGGTCGTGATAATCGGCCTGTTTCGTATGCAAAGAACCAGCCGTGATACTGTTATTGTTCCTAAATGAACGTTCGGCCACGGAATACAGGAGGAATTCAATCTTTTCGAGGAAGAAAGAGCGAAACATCGATGAATATAGAAAATTTAAACAAACTATCCAAAAGAGGCTGATACTTTTTATTCCCTACGTGAATTTAGCAAAGAGAATAAGAATGGTATGATATGCATTAAACAAATTCAAGCATTGCAAACATATGAAATTTTTTATTCATATAACAAAGAAAATAAATATTTTGTTGTATATTATAAAATCAACAAAAAACAAAAAGTAATTGTAGCTCATAATATTTCTTCTACTATTTATTTTAAACAAAACAATATTTAATTTTAAAGTCAATAATCGGAATACACGGAGCCATTATTAAGTTCCTAAATATATCTTATGAAATAGTGAGAAAAAAATATGGCTACTATATTGTAGCCGATATTTTTTTACGTTTGAAAAAACTGGTAGTCCATGACTGAATATAAAGAAAAAAAAATGGAAAAATTCAAAGGAGATGCAACGAAAATCGACCTGGACCGAAACAGCGGGAAGCTCTGACAGCCACGAGGTGGCTGCTTCCAAATTAGCATTTCAATTTGTCCGCGCAGGTGTTTCACAGACAGCAGTCGCGACAACGACACAACTACGATCAACGACTCGAGTCGAGTCGTCAGCCGGTGAACACCTGACATTTTCGATGCAAAGCCTCCATGGAATACACCGAGTAACATTTACATAGTCATCCATACCGTCACGTCTTATCTTAGCCTCTCTAAACCGATAAATGAACGTTATTTTCCGGGTCGAAAGTGTGAATCGATCACCAAGATGAAGTTACAGGATCGATTGAACCATCTATCTTTTACTTTGTCGTAAAAGTGAACGTTATACAAACGTGGATAAAGTAAATGATTCATTTGTGTACAGAACACATTGTGTCAATTTGAAGATATTTTTCAATTTCTTTTCGTATTAATATTTCTTTATTAATTATTTTCCTATATTTATTTTTTCTAGACGGAAAGAAACAAAACGATAGAAAAAAAATTAATGAAAATGTGCAAATTATTTATATTTATATTTTGAGGACAACTATCGTGATAATTGTAATTTATGCAAATAAATAAAGACCTCCGTTTTAAAAATTTCTTTTAAAAAACGCAATAATTTAATTACTTTATGTTTTTTCTCTAATTTTTTAAAAACTTAATTAGTTGTAACTGGTTTTTTTTCCTAACATACGGCAAATACGTTTACGTATGGCAGATAGTGGTTGAACCTAACCTCAATCTAATTAGCTTATATTAAAACTATTATAACATGGCTATCTGTTAATTTATCGATACCACAATATATACATAGTTCAAAAAAAAATGACAGACTTAATCTCGTGATTTAACGAGATTTTGCATCGTGCTCGATTTTTGGGTCGAGCGAATTTCGAAACAATCGCATTAATCATTTGTCAGAACCCGTTTCTTTTACGAGATCGAAAACAATGAATACAAATCCGCTCGAAATGCCGCACATTATTATCGTTACGCCCGCATTGAAGTATCTAGGAAATTTGGGGTTGCATTATTGTAATATTATTTATGACCCGGCAACAAAGAAAGTGTGGAAAATGCGTGTCGAGATGTTACAGGATGATGCAAATATCAATGCCAACTATTATCCAACCTACGTACACGAAGTTCTTAGCCAATGATCTGTCTTATTTATGTATAAAACGCAATAGACGTTCAACAATAAAGAGAATAACGATTTAAAATGATGCTCATCTAACGAATAGGTTAGGTATTGTAATATGACTCCTTTGATGACGACACGCATTATGAGATGAGATTTTTCCTAGTCTTGAACTCAAGGAATATATATATATATATATATATATATATATTGTGGATTTTCGCACAAAATTTAATATAGATAAAGATTTCAAAGAAAATGTATTGTAACAGATCGTTCAAAGGTGTATATATATATATATATATATATATATCGTTTCATTGTGAATAGAAACGATCGATCTTTTATAGAAAAAAATAATACATGTCATCGTTAAGAACCTAAAAGACGCAATACATAATAAAATATAGTTTTTTTTCTTAGAATTTTCTTACCTTAACGTGCGTTGTGTAGTCTTCATTTCTGCCTGTTTCTTTGCGAATTCTTTAAAGAAATTCTTTTAGCGTTGATCCATCGATTCGTTTCGAAGTTCGAGCACACGAATAACGACTAAGATGAAATAAAAACGAAACAAAATACACAAACTCAGACACGCACACATGGGAAAAAAAAAGAACACTGGTTTGAACTGCTTGCTTTGTGTTTGCTTTCAACTTTTATGATCTCGACCCGATTAACCACTCCATCGTGTTATTTTTCACGTGAATCAAGTTATATACGAAATAATCGCGATTAAATTCACTGGTCACCGATCAGTAACGTATAATTATGACTGTAACGAGTAGAAAACGTAATAAGAACACAAATTTGGCCACTAAACGATCTTTTAGAATTCAACAATGGCGATTCCAATGTCTTCCACTAATCGACAATGCGATACTGGCTTTCGATTCCAAATTATCGAGATCGTACAATCGATTATCGATAGCTAAAAACAAAAAGTAGCATACGATTGTTTCCATAGAGTGCGCGGCAGTAAAAGATATAAATTAGATTAGTGGGGCTCGTAACTGAGACACTTGAAGGTTAGGACGAATCCAAAAAGAAGCACATAACCTTTCTTTCACTAACCTGATAATCCTGCAACTTTGATGATCTTGATATCCACGATAAATTCTTCGAAACCCTTGAAATAATCAATTCTTTCGTTCATTTTACTTTTTCAAAGTATATTTTGATCTCTCATACGCTCCAACAACAATTGGCATGATGATTGTCGTTTCATGCGAGTGTATTCGCTCGCACGTGTCGCCGATTTTAATAATTATTTTATTGACAGCCAATTTTTTTCTCTCGTAAAACTATCTTTGGTATTCTCCAAAAATTGATATCGAACGATATAAAGGCCATATATTTTAACGTAAACATCACGTTTACATAAGAAGGATGAGAAATATATCTTATTACAACGTTTCTTTTAACTTTACGCACTAAGATCTTTTAAAACTCTTCTCCTTGAATGAATCACGAGTCGCATCCACAATAGACACTCAAACCTAAATACTCTGTAAACGTTACACTAAAAAACTGTATTTACAATCTTCGAATACATACAAAAGCGTGCCACTTAACAAATGACCGATACGTTCTCCTAGTAGGACTAGTTTGTACAATAAACATGGAGGGCGTCTCAGTTTCGCGGGAAAACAATTAGAACTCACTATAGCAAAACGCGAGCGAACATGCACGGGAAATTTTGCAGCTATTTCGAACAAATTGACACAGAAGACATTAGTTTGGAAAACCAAAAAACTTGGAATCACACGGCAGGTGCAAGAAGGTGCCGGTGTAGAGGAGAAGCAAGCGACCTCCTCTCTTTGCCCAGGTCCCAACCGAGAGGTCCACCGTACGAGGACTGGTTTCACGAGACTCCCCGTGCTCGACCGGCCAGACTACTTCGGACACGACAGAGGGAGAGGGAAATACACAGAAAGAGTGTGTTCGACGGAAAGGCGGGAGGAGGCGGGAGGCGAGGAGCGTGTAGAGAGCGGACTCGTGGAGTGTGGGTCCCGTTCTTCGAGAGAGGCTTACTCCATCGAGCGCGAGGAAGTACTGTTACTTAGACAGAACCTTCAGGGCTCGCAACATGCTGCAAAACGCGAGGTAAAGATCAGGACGCGATGCATACAATTTCATCGAGCCATTTGCCACTGAAAATTCTTCTAGAATCGAGATTCGATTTTTCCGATTCTCTTTTTCTCGCGAATTATCTCTTTTGTGCGAGGTAACATCGAGATAAAGTAACTCTCGAAAAGTATCGATCGATATACAGTTGGAAATCGATTCACTCTTATCTTTCTCGACGACAATATACGTGCAAAAATGGAGACACGATATGTTATTCTAACGTTTTTGTTTAGTACGTAGAATTTTGTACGTAGAATTATGGACACAACCGGTATTTGTTTATATTCCCACAGCTACAAATTTAGCTCAAGGCTTTGTTTTGAAACTAACGATTGAACGATTCCAGAATCTAATCGACAGATGCACGGATGAAAATTCGAACGATTTTTCATGGAAGCCGTATTGCGTTTTACGAATAGAATATTCACAGGTCACGCGAAGCCACAATTGCACATTTTAATACGATATATATCGTGAAGAACGTGTACGCGTGCGTGGACATGCAGCAACGAATCGCGTGTCCTCCTTCACCTTCTGTTTACACGCGAAATTTCGGCAAGACGTGCCTCGCGTAGCTACTTTTAACACCAGAATCCTGCACGTTCCAATTAAAATTCATGTCGTACACGATGCAACGATGCTTTCAAATCCCTCCTTTCCCCCCGCGTTTTTTTTTAATTTCCCGTCAAAATCGAAAAGAAATTACAAAATATATGCTCACCGCTCGGTAGTCGCGGCTCGACTGGACGACTGGTCGACTCCACGCTATTACCCCGCCGTACTCACACCCGTATCAAGCGAAATGGAGCCCTTCCGTGCTACCACTATCCAAGGTGCACCTATTGCCACGTACCTGCACGTGCTCGCGTATAACTCTTGCACTCGTGTGTGTGTATCATATGCAACGCGTACGTGTCGTTAGTGCATACGAATACTCGTACAGCCAGGTGTAACCGGTTTCACCGATTTTTTCCCGAAAAGCATTCGCGACCGCGCATTTGTAAAATTGTTTGCCCTTTGTCGTTTCTTGGTATTCTCGTAAACTCGTGGAGACCATATTTTAACGCATTTCTCAAGCAATTTCGATTAAATGGGATCGTTTTTAAACGTTCAAATGTATAAGATTAGTAATTATCGATAAAATATAAATGAGATTGTAAAATTTAAGAAAATAATATTTTGACGATATTTTTTTATTTTTTTCTTTTAGTTTTTTAATTATTGATCGAATGAGGGATAATTATGTGGGGAAAAGTTATTTGTTGTTTAATCTGTTTTGCGTAACAGGAATGCATTTTTCAAAATTCCAAACGTATAATCGTCACGCACTGGATAATGTAAGGTGACACCAAGGTAGTCCGCTACCTTGATGGAATAAATACGCGTCTAACATCCTCGTAATCAAGCTCCGTCAAACGAAGCCTTCTATTCTGTCAATGTGAATTTTATCTCTAATGAAATTTAACTTTCTAACAATCTGTGAAAAAAAATAAAAAAGATTGTAAAAAAATATTATCCGCAAGACTTATTCCACAGTCATCAGACATTGTCATTTCACTTTCCACAAGATTTTTTTTCTCGCGGCATTTCAATTAATCACATCACGAATTGAATGACTTCGTACCGAGAATGTTAATTATATAGAATTATACGATTCACAGAGTTGATTGAATCAATAATCTAACTTTCCCTACTGTTCCGTTGTTTTTATTTATAGTTCGATTCTCCATTTCGTATGATGATAAATTTTTTCCTATAGAATAACATAGACGCACGTTTCATTTATTTCGAACGATAATTAACGATGGTAAAGTTGCAAAACAATTTCATCTCTGTTATATTACTATTATGTTTCCGTTGAGAGCTCGAGTAATTTATGATCCACATTTACATACAACATTCATAAATAAAATGAAGGTGCAAAGGAGGAAAAAAAAAAAAAAAAAAAAGAAACACTTGATTTGTGTTAATCCGATAAGATAGAATAATGAAATTGCATTTAAACGCTATAAATTTCTGTCGAGCCCTACGCGTTGCATGATCCTTTGAAGGTGCAATATCAATGCGACGAAGCCTAGGGAGGCAATCTTTTGAATCGCCGCTTAATAAATTGAGTCATTAGGAGCACGAGACAGCATACATAGCGAAAGTAATCCTTAATGTTGAACAGGAATAACCGCGCTGTAACTTTTAACAATAAAACCAAACCCCCAACATATCTTTGCGCCATGTAACATGATGTACGAGGTATATGCATAGCATAAGAGATACGTTTCTTCTATAAACTCGATTCTATAGGGATTGTGTAGAAAGATAATATTTTTTAACATTTTGTAAAAGATTACAACTTGTAAGCTCAGCATGTTAGTCTTTTATATACATTACTCTTTATTAACAATTTATATTCGTTTGATTATTGATTACTGATTTTATTTGTAAGATGAAAGAGGAGGAATGTTTATGTGAAAAGTAAATAACTAGTTTTTTACTCGAAAAGAACAGGTATATCAGTTGCTTAATGAATATAGTTACAGATGAGATACAGAAGAGATGTAATTTAATATATTTTTTTGTTCCATGCCTCGGGTGCTGTACGGATTCCTTTACCACTTTAACGTCATTCTCAATGTTATTCAAAATAAGATTGCAACATTAATATTTGTGATTTTGTATTAAAATTTAGTTGAAATTGCAATTAAGTTTTAATACAAAGTCACAAATGAGAAATACAAGCATTCTGTTATAAAACATATAGTAGGCATTTATGAAGCATTATATTTTATACATGAATATATTTAAACTACTGTGAAACAGATAATTAAAATAGTGATTCCATATTATGTACATTTTTACTAAGTGAGTATTAAAAATAAACTTTTTGTGATAATTTTATAATTATTTTAACAAAAAAAGAGTTATATTTCATTTTGTCAAATTTTTATTTTTATACATAATTTATTTTAGAATTAATATCTCTTATTACAATCTGATATTAATTCATTGATAAATCCATTAAAAATTAACATATTGTAATTATATTTTTAAAGATAAAATTATATTTCTTTAAATTTTTAAATTTAACGTTTTTTAAAATAATATTTACAATACATATAACATTTAAATATTATTTATATGAAATGAAAAATATAAATTAAGAATATAAAGAATTAAATAAAGTATGAAGTAAAATATAATGAAATATACATAATATCAGGATCAAATGTATTATGAACTATAAAACTAAAACTATAAAAATAACTTGTGAACTAATATTTTGTTTAGAAACTTATATTAAAACGATACAATGTTAAATGTTACCTTAGGTTCAATAATAATTAATGTTTAAACAATTAACTTCGTATTTTAGGAATGTGTTACAAGATTACAGAAAGTGAAAAAAATAAATTCGACAAACAAATCTTTGATAGCATTTTTCAATAAAATGGTTTCAAATTTCTTCTTATTCCTTTCGTTGTCGAGTTTTCGTTTGTTTAAATATTCCACTTTCGAAATAATTTCGTCGAAAAAAAAACATGCACCATGTACAAGGTTATAATATTTTGTATAAGTCTGTTATCCTAAAAATATATTATAAAATTGAAAATATTTATATTTCTTACAATTCTTTCTTATAATTGAAATATATTGTAGCTCTGAAAGAGAAATAATGAAAATATATTCAATTGAAATCCAATACCTCGTTTGTGGTTAGGCGCCAAGAATAAATATAGACAAGAAGAATGAATAATAAAAGAAAGATAGATATATGGTAAAAATTAGGAAACTAGCGCCATCTCTTGAGTACCTCGAATAAAACAAATATAGACAAGAAAAGAAAGCAATAAAACAAGGATAAAAATAAATTAAATACTGATCGATGGCGCCATCTCTTTAATAAAGACGAACTAAATATAGACAAGGAAAGCAAATAATAAAACAAAAATAGAAAATAGGCTGAATACTTAATGGTGGCGCCATCTCTCGATTTATTTTATAAATATAATTCTGTCAATACTTAACGGTGGCGCCATCTCTTGATTTCATTTACAAATAAAATTCTTTCAATATTTCACAGATGGCGCCACCATTCACTTTATATGCTTTTTCTAAAAATATAATTCTTTTAATGGACAACAGATGGCATAAGCATTCGCGTTATATTCTTTTACAAATATGATTCGTTCAATACTCGACAGATGGCGCCACCATTCACTTTATATTCTTCTTCTAGAAATATAATTCTATAGATGCACGGCAGATGGCGCCACTATTCACTTTATAGATTCTTTTTCTATCTTTTTCTTACTGTTTACTTTCCTTGTCTGTAATACAGCTACAGAATTGACAGTATGGAAAGTGCTACCATCTGTAGGCTTCTTTATACAACTATTAGTCCAATCTGCCGAAAACGATTTAATACGTTATAAAAAGGTATTGAAAAATATATATTTATATTTATATTGCAATAATTATCACAAATAAAATTATTTATAATCTAAAAGTATATTCGTACAAAATATTTTGTATAAAAACAATTAATAAAAATTGCAAACAAATTGCAAAAAATTTAAACGTAAAATCATTGTTCTAATTTTTTTTGTTCGAGTTAACGTATTAGCTTGTTTTTGCTACATGTTTAAATGTATATGCTGTGCAGCAGCAATAATTTGAAGTCGTTGTAATTCAACTTTTTGTTCTTTTAATTTTAAAAGTTTTTTTTGAACTTCCAACTCACTTTGTCGTATTGCCATTTTTTCTTTATGTCTTTTTTCTTTATTTTTCTCTGCAAGAGCAAAATGTTTTGACAATTCGTCAAGAAATTTGTCAAAAAGTGCCGTCAGAGTTTCTTTTTGATCCACTGCTTCATTTTTGTTGCTTGTAGAAGAATTCGTTGGCGATGCCGCGAGAGGATCTTCTTGTTGCTGATTGACAACAATATTGCTCGATTCTTCGTTTACTTGTTTTGGTAAGATGAACATATATCTTGCGGAACCAGGCGGTGATGGAAAATCATTTTTATCCAAGTACATATGCTTTTTCTTTTCTTTAAAAATTTCATCCAATGCTCTTTTATGTTCCCATTGTCCATAATGTCTCATTCTACCAGGTTTTTTTAATCGTTCTCGAAACACAAGATTTTTGTATTTTCGTTCTAAAACACGCCATTTGTTCTCGCACTTCTGAGGACTGAAGTAAAATCCATGTTTTTGCATTTCAAGGGAGATCATTTCGAACATCTCACGTAAACTTCGAATCTGAGTCGATTGCCCTACCATCGAATGATATTTTTTATATTGACTAATAAGACATGCAGTAGCCTTACTGGTCCACAAATTTAAAGCACCAACATCAGCACTAGAAGGAATTGCGTTGTTACTTTCAAAACCGGGAAAACTGTTTTCGTGTTCTTCTTCAACATATCCTTGTACTGGTGGTTCCACTTTGATTTCCATTTGTGCGTCGAGGGTTTCTCCTTTTATAAGAATATATTTACACGTCAAAGTGATTTAAACATGTTTTAAATAAGCAGAAAACAATAATTGAAAAGGAAAAAGCAAGTAAGTCCAATGATATATTTATTAACGATATAAAATAATTTTTAACAGTTTTAAAAAAAGAAGCAGGGTCATTCAAGTTTCCCGCGTAAAACAGGACTGTTTATTATAGGCCTCTAAAACGTGCCTACGGCTGACTTTCGAAATATACGATATGAGCGCCAGGCATTCGAAACAGCATAGAATCAACAATGAATACAGGGCAATAATAGGACCTAACCTTGTTTGAAAACTAGTTTCTTACCTTTCTGTTCTGTAATATCGGCCATATTAGCACACACTCGTAACGTAACCTCCGTTCCAATCTCTGAGAGAAGTACAACACAAGTGCCAATCTCGGTCGTGGTACGGTCTTGCAGAGGGCCGAAAAACCAATGAAAACTAGTTCCAAACCGGTTTCATATTGGAAACTGGTTCCGTACGCGTCAAGAACTGGCGGCCATATTATCTTATACTTTACAAATACTAAAGATACGTTAGCTTTTCCAACCAATGAAATTGTACATCGTACGAGTTTTGAACATATTCAAATATAAATTAATTTATGAAATTACACGTTACAAATTTCCAATTTTAAAAGCTTGTATTCATAATAACATGATTATAAAAAAAAATGAAAAATAAAAAAATATTTCTATAGTTCCACGGTTACTTGATAATATTTTTTTTCAAAAGTAGTTAAAAATAATAATTCGATATTCAAGCATAATTTGTACGAATATCTGAGAATAAAGAAATACCGTCGAACTAATTAAAATGTAAAAATGACATAAAAAACACTTTACTACTACTATTCATATGAAAAACAAATTATTAAAATCACATTCCAGATTTTCTGATAATTTTATTACATCACTCATGTTAGATCATATTATATAAATAATTGCATAAATTGCGTACGTTCCATGTAAGGATTTGTAGGCATTTCTATGATTCAATGAAACTTACGTTATAATATGAATTTTTCACATTGTTAAAATACATAGAACATTGAGTTTCTTTCTTCACTTTCTACAATACATCTTATAATTCATAATTACTTCGAATCTCTTATACAAAAGATATGTGCATAAATACATACATGTTTATAAATATATATTTCACAAATTGGATATTTCTCATAGTCTTTGTAATAATGATTTACTTTTCATTTAAAAACATTAGAAATTTTTAATGTTATATTTTAATCGATCAAACGACAATCGATAAACTATTTATTGCAAATTTCTTGCGTAATGAATCTAATTTTTGCAAGATGAAATTGATCGATTCCACAGGTAAGTATATTTAAAAACATTTTCTTTTTCCTTTTTTTTTTTTCTAGACAACGTCTAGAATATTACCATGAATCTTCGCACGCTCTGATAGTAGTGCCGACACCGGAAGTGAACTATTTCGTGAACCAGCCAGGGCTAATATAATCCCGTGCGTATAAAACACCACTCTACAATATAACGAGATAATAACACCCACACAAGAGTTTCGCGTAAAGCGTGCAATGAACAAACATTCCGAGCGGGACTCGCCTCGTCACGGAACGCGAGGAAACGAGCCGAGTGCTCGGGATTCCTTGTTTTAGGTCATCGTTCGTTCCGATTCTCAGATCCGTCCTGTTTTTCTCATACACTCATTATTATCGTTCACCGGATGCGCTTCCCCCTTGTTCTAAATGTGTTCGACACATGTAACATTTTTTTACTAACTTCGTTTAATGATAAAGGTCCAAGGATAAATAGCAAATTTAATATTATTGTTAAAATATTATATTGCATATTAACTTTAAAAATAATAATAATCAAACGATTTTCAGGATAAAAAAAAATAATATTCGTATCGATAATTTTTTAAACACTTATACGAACCCCATTTCTTTTTCGCTTTATATTTCCCGCCCTCTTGAATCGAAGTTTCACTCGCGATACACCCTCGTAACCCTAAACGCGATTTCGATTATTGGTCCGCGATATTCGATAGCAGCGATATCTGATCGGTCGAAAGAGTAAACGTCAGGGTGGTGGAGAGAGCGATAGTAAAGGAAAACGGGGCTAAGAAGAGGGGTGAAAGAGAAGAGAGATTTGGATGGGCTGTTTCGTGCTACGAGAGGGGGCTGGTGCATAGGAGACGGGAGAGAGAGGCGATATCTCGACAGGGACAGGAGTGGAGTGCGTGCGAACGAGTAAGGACGGCCGTGCTCGCCTTTCGTCGGCGTTTCGTATGAGTGCGTGAGTGCGTGCGTGAGTGCGTCCTCACAGGCAGGTACTTTCGATTTCCAACGATTGGCGAACCTTTGCCGGGTACAACGTTGTACTAGGAAACGAACATGATAGTTATCACAGTGTGAAACAGTACGTGTACGATACGTCGAATCGTGTTGCTCGTTCCTTTCGATTTTGTGCGCAGTGTGCGTGTGTGTATGCGTGTGCTTTTCTCACGACAGGTGCCTTTTTTTTGGATTATTCTTTATTAAACTTGCTTCAGATTTCATATATATACATACAGTCGTATAGAATCAACGGTTATTTCTATTGTTTGCATTATGGCTCCTTGATAACAAGTATCTATCGAGAATATTGTTTCTTCAAAGTAAAAGGAAAAATGATATAATATTATTCCCGGTTGAACGAAACGTGTCTTCTGTCAACGTGCGCGTGCGATCGTACATATGTGTCAAAGGCATCGATTTTACATCGAACGTTCGCAGCTGCTCATGTTCTTTGTTGTTAGAAGAATTTGTGCCAATAATATGGACACCAAATATTGCGTGTGAAGAAAAAAATATTTATTTTGACAAGTAGAGAATCGGAACGAGCCGAAAGGAATTGTGGTGTCGCGTAAACTCGGGCGCGCGTTTGCGAACGCGCCCATCGCGCGTCCAACATGGCTACCACCAGCAACACGACGACAAGCGCCGGTGAAACGAACGGCAGTAACGTGCCACAGTGGAAAAGAGACTTAATACAGCGTCGTAGGCAACAAAACAAAGTTCTCGCGAGTAACGGGGCCAGTGTGAAGCTATGTTCCGCAGTAATTGGCTCGTCGACGACAACAACGAGTGGAACGACAGAATTCATTGATTCGACCGGTGTTCAAGAACAGTGCATAGCCGGCAATGTGTCATCGAGAACGCGGACGACGAGCAGCGGAGAAGATAGTGTGAACATGGTGAATATATCGAGTGTTAACGGTAGTAGTGGTGGAAGCGCCATAGCTGGTGTCGTATCATCTTCGCCGTTTTTCTCAAGAGGACCGGCGTGTGGCGCCATCGTCAGCAGCGGAACAACCGCCACCACGGACGTTGCCTCGACAGTCGCGTGCAACATGCGTCTCGAAGTGGATCTTTCGTTCTGCTCCGACTCGGAGGATGTTGCGAACGATATGATGAGTAAGTCGTCGACGGACATGGAACGAAAATCGGAACAAGGTGACGGTTTGGAAATCGAAGAATCCAAGCAGGACGGGAAAAGCAGTGATTTGTTGTCAAATTGCGACGAGCATCGTGGCTGTAGAAGCAACAAAGTGGAGAGAGATCTTCTTGCGGATTTGGCGAAAATGAAAACTGGTAAAATCGAAACAGAAATGGTGAGGAATCGAGAGACGAGTGATGACGGTGAGAGCGACAGTTCGGAAGAGCTGCAATACGGGCCGGGAATAGTGAATAAACTAAAGAGCAAATATCTTAACCTCACTCTCAAAGAGATGAACAAGAATCGCGTCTCGGTGCAACGTTTTAGACGCGCGGCGAGTCTCGAGGATCTTTTGGATTGTGATGAGGAGCATGGGGAGAAAAACGTGAGAAAATACACGAAACGAACGACTAATGGTGCTGCCGCGAAAACCGACAGGTATAGAAATGCTTCTCGCGGCAATGAATCGATGAAACGAGCGCGAAGCGTCGAAACGTTACTGAGGTACAATGGGGCGGATGAAGTTGGTAGTACCCACGGTGTATCCCACGGTCGTGCTACCACGACGAATGGTTTGAAACAGGAACCGGTCAACGATCATATTATCCTGATCGATCGTAACCCGGTGAAAATAGAAAGTCGATTGAGCGAGCTGGACAGGCCGAAACCCGTGAACAAACCGAAGAGGATCAAACCGTTGTTGGCGGAAACGGAAAGGCCGCCCCCGGATCTAGTCAAGACAACGATGAGGATCTTCGAGGGATCCGCGAGGAAGTTGAAACCAAAAGGCGAAGTTGCCGCGAAAGTGGCCACATTTAAAACGATCAACGACACGTTTAAGGCGCAGGCACAGAAGAAGGTAGGGCCGAAACCACCTATTCAACCTAAACCATTCGTAAACGGGAATTCCAGGCCGGTTCCAACTTCCCCGAAGAAGATCGTCCTGCCGCAGAAACCTACGGCGGAGTTGATCGAGACTCAGGAGGGGCAGGAAGAGTACCACATCGATGGCGTGATCACGGATCCTATAGTGCAGTCGGTGTCCTCGGTGGTCAGCAAGTTCCAGCAGATCGAGAAGTCGCATTCCCCGTCCCCGTCGCCCGAGCCATCCTTCAAATTGAAATTCTCGCCCGCGCCCAGTCCCGAGCCTCAATTAAGTAAATTAAAGTCCTCTCTGGAGATCAGCATCAAATCACCGCCCGTAACGCCCGTTCTTTCCCCCAGAATATCCTCGCCCAGGTTGCAGAGCCCTTCGTCCCCGATGAAAGACACGCTTAGGCAGAGCTCGCCGCGCGTGCACAGCCCGCCATCCCCGATGAAGGATCTGACCAGGCAGAATTCCAGTCCCGTCCACAAACCGCCTCCGAGTCCTAGCAGGGAGTTTTTCAGACAAACGTCCATGCCCGACAATGGAAAGCTGTCGCGGCAGCAACAAATCGAGGAGAATGGGAACATAGTGAGCATCGTGGAGCATCCTAGGCAGCAACAAGCTACGGAAAGGATACAGAGTCCGACTGAACGAGAGAAGATTGACGATAAGTCGCCGATCGACAACGCGAATCACAGCGACGATGAGCACGAGCGAGAGGAAACGGATGGCCCGAAGACGATCTCGAAAACGGCGTTGGAGAATATCGCGAGAACCGGCGTCACCATGCAATTTTGCTTTAGCGATAAACCGATATCCAACAAGAGTTACTTGCCTGGGTTCAAACAGAATGGGCAGAAACAAATGGACGAGCAAAATCAACCGGACACGCGAACAGAAACGAAGTTGTCGGCGCTAGAATCCCGGGGCAAGTCGTTTTTGTCCGGAGGTTCCGCGAACGTTGTAACGGATCAAGAGACAGTCTCCAGGCTGCAAGAGAGATTAGAGTTGGACAACAAGAACGACAGGAAGAACGAGGATGTTAAGGAGGAGACGGAGACCAAAGCGAACGTTGAAACGAAACCAATCGGTGCTATATGCAGTCTGGGTTTGATCAAATCCTCGACCAACAGTTCGTATCCACAGGGGAACGAGTCGAAGACGATAAGATGCCAAAAGACCGAGTCCCCTCCCCAGAAACAAATAGGGATAATCAGACCTCTCGTATCCACCAAGACGCAACATCCTCAGCAAAATCTGAGCAATCGAGAGTTGGAGAAGAATCTGATCAATCGAGTGAAGAGCATAGAACAACCAACCAAGGTAGTGGTTAGCTTGAAGAGCGCGGACGAAATTCAACCTGCTAAAAAGTCGAATTCAGGTGGCGCCGGATTATGGGAGACGAAACCTTGGAACCAGCAAAACAACACCATGGTGTTCAATTTCAGTAACCGGAAGGAGGTGCCCGATTATATCGAGAACGATGGACTCATCATTAAGAAGAAACGGGAGAAACCGAAGGTGAGTCATCAATAACTTCTTATTTTTACGTTTATTACATCTTTGTTTTCTAAATTACGCCGATACACGAAATTAATCTATGTATTAACTTCGCGATATGTAATTACGAATTTAATTACTCAATACGTCGTTGAAAATAGATAGCTCGTTAAAAATATCGCTCAAGAGATTTAGATCATGCAAATACTTTCTAGTCGCAAAAAGTTTCGTCACGAGATATGATTTAAAGTATTGCAGTTAGAAATTAAACAGTTCGTGACTGGATTGCGAAAAAAATTCGCTATCGACACGGTTCAATGGCGGCTCGTCACGGACGACTTTCTTTTCGTACGTGTACGTATAATTCAAACCATTTCACTTTCTTTTAATATGACTTCGAGTTAACAAAAGCATACCGGTGGCATCGAGGCGTACGTGTTCTCACGCCGGCGGCGTACGTAGAATTTCAAGTGATGTCTGAGCATGCGCGGCACGCGGTCACATTTAACCACCTCGTACGCGACATTTATTTGTTTTCCATTCCAGTGTCGGGTAAGAAGGATGTCGCGCGCTCGTCGTAAACTTGTCCCAACAGCTGATGTCGAGCGAAACGGTAACGCGACCCTCTAATAAATACGCGGCTCCTGTTCGATCGTAATCCTACACCTGGTTTGAAACTTCTTTATCGTAGAGTTCTTAGAGCTTCGAACCTTTATTCGGTGAACCGTTAACACGGCAAGTACACGTGGAATACACGATTAGCTGAGTTAAAAGTGATTTATATGATTGGATAAATATAGATTTTTTTTTATTCAATGTAAAGCTTTTTATAGCCTACAATATTTAATATGATAGAATATTAATATGCTTAGATATGAAATAAAATACGAATGCTACAACACAAAGATAATAACCGGTTTGAAGATACTGATAATAAATATAAAATTCATTAATGAAATTAAATTAATAAAATAAAATTGTTGTTCGAACAGATTAGACATTGAATCTATTGAAGTAAAATCTATGTGCAGGCATATAGGATTTCGAAAGATTAATTTCTATTATCTAATTAACGTTATTATCGATCGATAGAACCAAAAATGACTATGCGGATTAATTTAGTTGGATAATGAATCTATTATTATATAGAATTGAAGGAGATAAATAGAAATACAGAGATATAATTAGGTAATTAAAAATAATTCTTTAATTAATATAAAATATTTTAATATCAATTATAAATATTACTTTGAAATAAGTATTTCATTTAAAAAAAATAGATTTCAAATAATCTTTAACTTTAATTACATTCCATATACATCTAAAGATACTCTAATTGTTTATATCTAAAAATTATCGCGTAATTAATACATTTTAACATGCATTATCAAGGATATGAAATTTTTTATTATCATTCCGCAAAAATTCGTTGTAATCAATATAAATTGACACCGATTATTTGGATCCTTTTTTGCATAAATGAATAAAGTAAAAATATCACGGATTAATTTGGTGTTAAAGATCAATCATTAACAATGAAATCAAGTATGCTTCGCTGAAAATTAAGATCTCAATCGAGAAATTGAAGGTAGCACTGAGACTGACTTTCTCGTATTAGATAACCCGGAAACTCGTTCGATCGATTTGTCCTACAATTTCTTCGTGTCAATAATTCTCTTATAAATAATTTTCCAACATAATTCTTTTCTCAGAATTATCAATTTCTTATAAAATTATTGAATTTCAAATAAGCTAAATGCAATAGTAATATCAAAAATAAATCTCCATCAAATTTTCAAAGTTAAAATTAATCAGTTTAACTTTCAAACAACTCGACTATAAACTACATTTTACCGTATTCAATCTTTGTCTAATGATCATAACGGAAATTTCGTGGAAATGAAGGAAGAACCGCTCCTTGTCCCGATATAAAGGAGGACCGTTTAACGAACCGGAAACTGGAGCGTTCATCGAGACCACAAGTCTCTGAATCGCACGAACCAAGAATAACGATTAAACTAAACTTTTTTTTTTTTTTTTAAATATATATTTACCTCGTGATGCATTGAACAATCTCCTTCGTGACACTTTGCGATATCTTCCATTCGATCGAATCAAGCTCCGATCGTCCTTGAATCGATTGAAAGGCCTTCTAGAATCGCGAACGCAGCGTTCCTTCGCGTATCACGTGTATACATGCCTCACTTCCAATATGGTCCGTGTTCTTTTTTGTCTCTATTTTCGAAGACCAACCTCTCTAAGTAGCTTTTCTACGGATTAAAATTACAATTAATAGCAGCTTGCAAAAATATATGATATTTTAAATCAGCAAATAGGTATTTAAGCATGTCGTAAAGCAATTAGATTAGCGTAAGGACGATGAAATCAGCCCGTTAACACCTACGCGATTCTCTTCGTGTATCCGTGTCGGCGTAAAGCCGTTGTTACACCTCTGCAACTCCTCATTTTTCTTCCGATATTAATATCGTAAACTCGAGAATCTTGGCAGGATTTTATAACGTTTTATAAAAACGAGTTTATTGATAGAACTGAATATGTTTATTAAAACAAACGAAAGGAAGGAGAGAATTTTGTGCGTAATTTCATATCGGTGAAAACGTGATTGTGATTTTAAGATATATGCGTTGACTTGAAACTCTTGGGAATTTTTGAAATTTTTACTGTCCTCACTTTCATTCGCGAAAAATAGTGTCGAGAATAACTTGTGACAGTTTTATTCTCAAGTATTCGATTGGATCTTCCTTCCTTTGTTTACATGTGATATATATGAAAAATAAAAATTTTTATCGTGACATATATTTTTTTACTACAATGATGAAAATATCGTTTTTTTATCCCTGTAATAGCAGACTGGAATTTTTCAAACTAATATTCCTATTTGCATATTTATATTATATAAATAATTTTCCAATATACTTGGAAACATGTAAGTTATGTACAATTAGAAAAGAAAGTTTTTACATTTGCAACAATGTGATAGAATAATGAAAATGAATGCCATACTAGAATAATTAAGGATTCCGGATCTGCATAGTATCATTATCTGTAATTAACCAACATCATATATAGATGATATCAAAAGTTAAAACGTTGAAGCTATTGTTATTATATAGATCTCTATTAGCATTTAAATTTACTTCTCTTTACGTTTAATTCATTCCATTTATTTACATGAATAATTTATTTCTAAATCAATTAGTTGTAATTAGAAACAAAAAAAAAATGATTAATTATCACGATCAAAATTAATATCTTCTACATCTTAATTAAAAAATAATCCTCCACTTACCATTGTTATCCAATATTGCCAATCTT
Organism: Apis cerana; assembly: GCF_029169275.1. Taxonomy (NCBI): domain Eukaryota; kingdom Metazoa; phylum Arthropoda; class Insecta; order Hymenoptera; family Apidae; genus Apis; species Apis cerana. The sequence continues at coordinate 3,144,535 of NC_083854.1, read as the reverse complement.
CATCCTTATGGTATAAGATTACCAATGTATGCAGATTTAAGAAATCAGGGATCAGCGAAAGGTAAAATTTCGCGTGATATGCGTAATTCGATTGATAAACATGTTATCAAGATCGGATTACTTATCTCATAATGTTAAACCCGCGATTGCACGACAACAATTCTTGCTACTCGAGAGCTTTCTATACAGGGTGTTCGGTCGTAGACGAGACATACTTTCAAAAAAATGATTCAGGAAAAAGTGAGCGATTTTAAAAGAGACACGATCGAAAGATCATGTGACATTTTAAAATTTCGACCTTCGTATGACCTTTACCTCACCACCTCACAAAAGGCTAATTACACCATAGCATATCCTTTGAAGTGACCGTTCACTTCCTTTCTAAACTATTGTTCCGTACACAATAAACGGTTCTCCATTAATTTACATTTTAATTTACATTTTGTTTATAACCAAACTTCCTGCAACATATATCATTTGACGTTTATATTACCTTCTCTCGCCAATAGTTAAACATAAATTAAGTAGCCTGTCGAGTATCGAGTTGTGAAATTAAATGGATATCTCTAAACGACCCTAATCGATCGAAAGTTCTGCTCGTTTTTCGCTTCGAGCGGGAACAAAAAGTCGGGGATAAAATGGAGGAAGGTTTCTTCGTGGAGAGAAGAGTCCGCCGGTCTGAATCGGTCGAGACACGCGATTGGTATCTCGAACGCTTGGTCGTGTTAATTAACCTTCGACGACCTCGTAATAATTACGCAATCGTGAGCGTTGCACCTCGTGTACACGCGTTACGATCCGGTTGATTATCACGAGCTTTGATAATTGATCTAATTAATCGAGAAAAATATTAACCGCGTGGACAGGAGGGGAAGTAACGAGGTAAAAGGATCCCTTCACCGTGTGATGCGCTAGAGGAATTAGGTCGTGGAACGATTCTCCGTTGAGAACATCTTCTCTTTTCTTCTCTTCTCTTCTCTTTTTTTCCCCTTCCTTTCTTTCTTCTTTTTTTCTTGAAGAACTTGGAGAAAACTAGTCAACGAATATTAGTGACTATTATCGATCATAATGGATGGTTTGTCGTGAAACTGATGTATTTTACGGTTTTATGGATTACTATTAAGTTTTGAGAATTAATCTGATCTAATCGTTAATTGTTATTAATTTAATTATTCTAGGATTACTGTCGACAGTTCAAAATATATATGTTAAAATTAGGTATTCGTTAGTTTTTGATAATTTATTTGAGCAGACTTTTGGAATTAATTCATGAAAATACAAAGATTTGATTATAATTTTGTGTTTTAAATAAGTAACTTTGTAAAGTATAGAATTGGAATATAGGTAATTTCAAAATAATATTATAACTTTAAAAATATAATAGGAAAATGAGATAACATAGATATGTTAAAAGAAAAAAATTGTGCACTTATCCTGAAACAAAGCTTAATATCATAATAGACAACAAGAAAAAAGAAAAAACAATTATTTTTTCGAAAACAATTGTTTATATCTTTTATTTTTCGATTTTTTGTTCGATATTTTATCCATTCTATTTCTAAAAATTTTTTTCAATTTACTGACATTACTGGCCATGTGTATTTTGAAATTGTAAATATAGAAAAATACATATATATAAAACAGCAATTATTATTTTCTATATTCGATAATTTCTGATAACTGTCGATAACACTATCAATAACATCACAGCATAAATATTTTTAACAGCGTTGGATTTTATTATTAAAAAAAAAGTAGGAGATGGATGTGAATTGGAAAAGGAAAAAAAAAATAGGAAATAAAATTCCTGAATGATACCCCTCGTGGAATTCCTGGAGGTAGCCAACTGAAACGATGCGCGCGTTTCGTAATGCAGAAAAGAAATTAATTGCCAACTTCAATATTACGTCTGTCTGAAGTGATACGCGCGTGATTATATATATTTTATACCCAACACAAGCGCTATTTTAGGTAAAAGGTGACGATAAGCTTCGATAAATTTTCCAATAATGATAAGAATCTATACGTTTATTAAATTCTTTCGAGTTCTCGATACCACAAATACCAAGAAAAAAAAAGAAGAAGAAGAAGAAAGCTTGTCCAAATATTACATATGAATGTATATCTGTGAATATTTCCACTTGCGATATGGATTCCCCCGTGTATTTTGAATCTTTCCAATAACGGTAAAATCTTTCACAATCTTCTGAAAGTTTATCTTGGGTGAAAGCAAAGAATTAAATGGTATTTTTGTGTCTTAATTGTGCCACAAGTGGCTATGGAAATAAAGAATTCTGTGTGTTTCGATGGCGGGCTTAATTGTCAGGCCCTCCTCCTCGGTTGCAGAACTTGATTAATTTTTTAAAAAATCGAAGAAGAGATTTAAATATATAGTAATTAAATTATTATATTTTTGGAATAAAAACGTAATGTTCATTACTTGTTTTCAAAATATGGAAAATATTTGCTAAAAATATCGTAAACTACCACGAAATAGTGAATATATACACTTATACACTTAAAAAAGTGTTAAAAGTTAAAGAAAGTGGTAAAAGAAACAGTGTTTAATCTGGCTGATGAAATAAAAGTTTTATTGCATTACGATATAAGAAGTATCGAAAATATTAAATTTCTATATTATTACAAATCACGAATAGATAGATAAAATAAATTGTCATTATGAGTTGGCTCTTAGATCATGAAAATAAGAATGGATGCCAACTTCCTTCATATTCGAGAATCTGTCTAAAATCTCAATTGAACAATAATTTAATTTGATTGATCGAAAAATCATTAAAAAAGAAAAGGAGAGAAGATATGTATTAATAATTTAAAAATAATGAATATATTGAATAAATTGAGGTTTCAGAAAATTCTTTTTTTTTTTTAGAAAAATAGATACCATCGTTCGAGACCGTTTTTCCTGTGTTACATCAGTCGATCGAGTATTTACCGCAGAAAGTATTCGCGACAACAGTAATAATACGAAAAGCGAGGAAAACATATTTAATACTTATGTAAGAACGCATAATCATCGATTCCGTGTCCCTTCCGGTTCTTACGTCCTTATACAAATGCCTTGGACGAAGAAATGCCTGCCAATACGTACGTTTATGGTGACAAAACGATCATTGTAAACGTAATAATAATAACGTGAAGGAAAACCAGGTTAACTAGATCCAGTAACTAGTTTACCTTATCAATACACAGTCAAACATTCCTTGCTATAATTATGCTGGCGACTTTCGAGTTGATCAAGATTTGTCGAGCGTGAACGAACGTTTGATAATTCTTGAAAAATGTTTGTTGAATAATTCTAAGGAATTTTTAATTTTTTCCTTTTTTTTTTTTTATATTGAAATTTATGAGAAATTATTTAAGTATTAACAACAATTATTAAGAACATAGCATGTATGATTTCTTATAATTCAATGAAATCTTTATTCTATTAATCTCTGGATAAATTATACTCGCTGTTTACGAATAACATTTATTCAAATATTTTCATATTTTCCAAGATTATTGTGATTTACGAAAGTATTGTTATCTTCTAAGTATTTTATATTCCATCATAATTCGAATAATTCGTTGTACGTTCAACATTTATCGATTTAATATCATCGAAGAAAAATAAACACACAACAATCATTATCTCTATATAAATACGTTTCTCATCCGTATATATATACATATATATACATACACAGTCACACAGAAGTTTTCATATATCAACAATAATTCTATCTTACGCGAAATATTACATGTACATTATACAATGGATTATATATAGAGCAATTTTCTTTAATAACATAATTCAATATTGTTAATATCAATATAAAGTTCCAATATCATTTCTTTCAAATATAACTTTTATAAAGTATTCAAATAAGTGCTCCTCTATTACCTTGCTGCGAAATATTAGTCAAAATTATACCTAAAACGTGAAAAAGTACAGGAAGACTGTCTATACCATCCAACCTATCTCTAAAGTTTAGGAAACACACCTCGATGAGTCAGTTGGATATTTATCGGATTGGTAATTAAGAAGACACAAGCGATATTGGATATCGCCGATGCGTCAGACGCTTCTATCGATTTTTTTTTCCAAGTGACTCTCGATAAGGGAGTGTTTGAGGGGAAGCGATACACGGGCTTCGAAGATTTTACAAAAGAGCCTCAGAGCCCGATCAGATCGATGAAGAGAAAGGAAACTCGCGTAGATATATATCGTTCGAAGAACCACTGTTCTCTCGTTTCGTCTCCAGATTTACCGTATTGCATGTGTACGGTAATCGAGTTTACGCCTGGAGAAGGTATCCTTGACCTTCTTTCTTTCGATAACTATTACCGTAGTCCGCTATTTGCATCGAGTTATAGCATCCGTGTTTTTTTTTCTTTTCTTCTTCTTCTTTTTGAGATTTTTCAGTCTCAGTGATTCGCAGCCGGATTTTCAATTCGTCAAGATTGGTTTCTTTCCTCTTATTTATTTTACCATTAGTCAGCTGTTGCTTGTAAATACATGGAAATCTTATCGTACCCGAGGCGATAATCATTTTAATTCGATTCGAATGGAAAGATGAAGATATATATATATTTCTGGAAATGAACAATTTAAAAATTAAGTATTATTGATTAAACGAATTTCCATGTGTTATTCTACGGATAACAATTACTTGTAATAAATATATACAACTTGTATAATATACGAATTAAATTAGTTACCAGCCTTTCTTATAAATTTCCGTTTGACACACATATTTGACATCCGTTAAAGAGGATCGATCGATCGATTGGATCGCACTCGTTTCAGTCGCGTCCGGGTGATAATTTATCGAATGTAATCTCGACGATTATCTCGACGATTCTCGATAGAGATGTTTATTTCGACCGAGAGAAAGGAACGAATTCGCAGTTCCTCCCCGATCGGCACGCGGTCACGGGAGGTCGTGGTTACTCGTGGAGAAATTGCTAGTTAGAAGTCAGATAGCCGATGAACAGGCCTAGCCAAGAAATGGCAGCATCGTGGCCGGTGACATTCCATAAGACCGTATGGGAATTCTCGTATATGGCCGTCCTGGACAGAGAGAGAGAGAGAGAGAGAAAGACCTTGCATAGATCCACGGGAGAAGCTGGCTGGCCGACTTGCTCTAAGGCCCGTTATCACGTTTCGATCCTTAAGCCGGCCTTCTAAGGAACATTGCGCTCTAACGATCGTGTCGCAACTGAATCAACCGCTACGATTTTTGGTATGTAGGCCACGCGACAATGGCTTCTCCTCTCATGCTCTTTCCTTCCTCCCAGGGACAATGCATTCTTGCATGATTGAAATCGTCGTTTGTGTCGTTTGGAAATTCGATCGGTTTTCAAACTCGAATTTCGGCAATTTCCAAGTTGAGCAGAGTGATTTTTAACTGTTGAGAAACGTTTTCAGGTTAAGTGGAGGTTGATAGGGTGTTAGGTTTATGTGTGCATAAACGTACAGTGAAAATAAAGAGATATTACTTTTCAATAAATTTATAGTAGATATAAATGTAATTTTTCATACAATGTAAAGGAATACTCGAGTATTTGTCGCGTATAAAAATTCAAAGAGTAAACATACAATATTTGTGCAGTGATCGATATCATCATATAAGGTTTCCTATTTTAATGATCCATACCTTGAAACATGAACAAGGATTTTATGAATCACCTTGTGTATACGCGCAATACGATCGACTGCTATCGATGCAATATTTAAGATCATAAAGAAACGATTCTATTATCGTTTTTTTAATTCCAATGATCGATAATATTAAGTTGTTCAATAAGTCATTGGAAAAATATTGTAAATTTTTATTTTTACACTCCATTATGACAAGAACGAGAGATAAAATTTCAATTCACTTTAACCGTGAATAACTCACCGTGAATAAATCACGATATTATTTTTAACAAAAATCGTAATTAGTTTGATAATTTATGCTCGATATGAACTTGAGATTCAATCGAGAAAAAAGATAATCTCGTCACAATCGTCTTGAAATTATTATAACAACCCAATAATTTATTTAACTTTCAAATAAAATAAAAACTTACTCTTCTTCCATCACTTCGAATCCTTATTCGTTATTTTAATTACACTTTGGAATGAAATATTTCCAAGCCCGATCCTCAACAAACGATTATCTTCAAAAAGAAAGAATATTCATCGTTGGAAGAGTAACATTTCGAATAAAGTTACTTGGAATAATAATTTTATTATATAAACACTTATTGAACCGTTAAATGGTTGGAGGAATTTTTCAATTTACGATCTCTCGTAAAAAACTGCGGGACACTCGGGACCCATGACTTATTAGAAGCCCATTTACGAAATTAATCGTGGCGCCGTGTTTAAACGCGATTAACGAGGCAACGTTAATGAACTTTTCTCCGTTCACCGGTTCACGGCGGCTCGAATCGGCCAGCTGGTGCATTCCTTAACCCCATTTACCGTTTACGTTTTTATCATGGTGACGAGGCAGTGAATAAGAGCCGCGATGGCTCGCCACCTTCAGGTATCCCGCACGATCGAAGAAATTTATCGACCGCGGTGGACAAATTCAATGGCGGGAAAATCAATTTGCGGGGTTGGATCCGTTACGCGGTTTATTTCACGACACTCGTAATTGGCCCGCTCGGTAAATATGGTAAAAAATATTTAAGAAGGATTTTATTTCTCACAATTTTTGTGATTTGATGGATCCAGTTGGCGATGGATTAAGAGAATTATAGATTCGAGAGTCCTCTAATTAGACACTAGTAATGAATAATCGAATTTAGGAAGAAAAGTTGAATGATGTGAAGGTATTTTTTTTTATTTTTCTTTATACACTATGAATTTCCAATAATTGTTATTTTTATCCAAACATACATGCTCATAATTATATATAATATAACATAGAATATTACTTTAAGTAATGAAGAATTTTATTTTATTATTGCAGTTATTGTAATAATTTATATACAGGTAAATAAAGACTTAAATTTTATCTTAAAAACACAGTTACTTCAGGTTTCTTATTAATTTTTTTACAAAATTAATTGATCATCTGATAATGAGGTTTTCCCTATGACATTCTTGATGAGTAAAAAAATATCTTCGTCAAAGTACGCGTGAATTACTACAATTTATAGTGAAATTCTGAGTGTATGACCTCGTTTGACCTTGACCAGACGCTCTCAGAGGGGAAACTTGACTCGTAACACGAACGGGGACAACTGTCGGTCATAGATAGAATTTGCATTTGCATGCGAGGTTCGAACATTGCGGTATTTCTCATCGTCATATTTCATCGGTTATATAATGAATTCAGATTTGAATTCGAACAGAAACGCGTGGAAAGTGTATAATAAATATCTTATCTATCGTTACTTTCGATGATTCTGTCAGAAATTATTCACAAGAAAAGAAAAAAAGACTTCTCAAATAAGAGAAATAAAATGAAATAATTTTGATAATTAGTTTTAAAAAAAAGCTTTCTTCTCTCTTTGATCCTTTTCGGTTTTTACATGGAATTTATTAAATATTTCCGATATTTTGTGAAGCGATGTGTAAATATTTCGTTTATATTCATCCTTCTTTTGGCTATCATTTGAATAAATGTCTAGCAGAGGAGCGTGCTACATTTCATAAATTTTGCAGGAAAACATTAAACCAATTCAATACTCACTATAGCAATTAAAGAAGCAGCTGGTGTAACATATTTGAAAAATATTTTTCAAAGAAGGGCATATGTTACACCAGCTGCTTCTTTAATTGGTATAGTGAACAAGGAATTATTTTTTTACGTTTTCCTGCGAATTTTATAAAATATAACATATGCCCTTCTTTTTAAACATCCATTCATTTATTTCGCTCAATTCAACATCCATAACTCGCTCCGATGCACATCCAGTGAAATACAAATGAGCGAAGTACAGAAATACCTGGACTTCCTCGTGTCAAAGATAAAGCATTCAATACGAAATTCATCAACCGTCCGAAAAATAGCCTGAAATTTCCATTCAACTTGATCTTCAATTTCCAAAATTATATTTCAGGATCAATAAAAGATATTACACAAAAGCTTGGACGAAACTTCACGCGAGCAGTGCAAGCAAGCTCCTCCCAAAAAAAAAGAAAAATTTTACAATCTCTATAACGCATATCTGCGGCCATAATACAATTTATGGTGTGCATAATACGAGAATAGCATGCGCGTAAAATCGCGGAAAGGTCGTTAACGGCCTCCACGGATTAATCCTGACATCGCGTGAATCACTCCCCGCCATGGCGAGTGGTCCAATTTAGAAACCCGTCGCGACGAGTCGCTGCTTCGCCCCCGGTTAGTGGTCGCGAAATTTTTCGCGAAACCGTGGCTGATTCATGCGATTTAGCGGCGTTGACTAAAATGTAGCCGCTTTCGGTCGACGAATAAATTTGTCGAGTCCGCGAATAGACGGAGAGAAACAAGACAGGGGCGTGGCCTTCCGTTGCATAATTCCGCGTCCCACGGGGGACCGGCCGCCGTTTAAATTGATGGTTGGCGATGAAACGACCAGTGTCGAACAAAGGGTAGAACAAAGGGGAGAAAGTTTCTGGTTTGAGGAACTGGCGGAGATAAAATCGGTTTCTCGTCTGTAGAATTATCGTCGCGAAGGCGCGACTCTTGGAAGAGCGACTTTCCTGGATTTCCTGGAACGGGACTGATCAAGTGCTCCAACTACGACCTTGTAATTAATATGCATAAGTATATTTTTGTGTGGTGAGGCAATGTATTTAAATGTGTGGTATTTTTATCTCAATCGTCTTCTTGCTTTTATTGCGAGAAGGTTAATTTGGATAAGATGTCGATAATATTATATAGATTGTAATAGGATTAGAATTTCTTTTTTTTAAAACAAGAAATTATTTCAGGAAATAAAAAGACCCAGTATATTGGTGAAAAAATATATGTTGTTAGCATAAGAACGTAATAAGGAATGAAAAATAGTGTAATATGAATTGTAAATATGCAGTATATATCGCTCTTTATTATTGTATATCTTTTTAATAAAGAGAATAGATCCAAAGAAAATAATTCAAAAAGTATCGTATCCAAATTTTAAACGTTTGCATTCTTATTTTTACAACCTTTAATCGAAACTGGATTAGTGTTTTGTTATATCGCTATATGGAACAGAAACGTCGGTGAAATTTCTTTTGAAGAGATATCAAATCGTGATAGCCCTTGATTCGATCGACTTATACTTAATGAGTATGCTTAACGCAAAATGCAAATAAATTTGCGGAGAATTAATACGGTTTTAATTATTCGCGTAGAATCTCGCTCGCGAAAAAAGATTATAATTTCATATGCAGATAATTACATTGTTTGAACTAGATTGCTAAACTCATTATTCGAAGACCATGAATCTATGAAGCCGTGTCTTGCTGAAAAACAAGCAAATTAAATGTAACTCATGGGCGTTAAATGGTTGGAATGAAAATAAAATATTCTTTTAAAAATCTAAATTTTTCATTAATTACATTTATTCGCACAAAATTCACAATAAAATGTTCCTCTGTGGAAGAATAATTTTCAGTAAAAGAAATGTGAAAATATCCTCCCATTATATGATGTTATGCACATCTTTTATATACTCATTTTAAAATAATTAATAAATTTGTTACACAAAACTCATAAAACACATTATTATTAATTAATGATATAGTCTCATGTTTGAATTCAAAGTTTGATTTTACAAAAGAATCCAACAATCTATTAACAAACGTAAGGATGAAAGAAATTCATAAAAAACACTAAAAACAAACTTAATAAATTAAAATCACTTATCTCGTTGCATCATCTTCTTCTATATCTCAAGTTCATACCTTGCTCTCTTAAATTACTCGTCCAAGTTCTTGATCGAAAACTTTTGAAATCGAGTAGGCCATTGACTCGGCAAGCTTATTTTCAAGACACCCCACATACACACATCCGGTGTCCGTCTCTCTTTTGACTCCTCGAGCGACACGACAAAAGAGCTAACTTATGCGGGCTTACATCTTCATGAGCGCAGGTGCATTCGTTGGGACAGTGTCGTGGACTCTTCGAGGGTTCAAGGTCTCTGCAGTAAGAGTGATACCCCTGGAATAATGGAAAGAAACGTCCTGGGAATTTCTCATGAAGTCAGGGACCCCCGTCTTTAGGTTCATTGCCGCTCCTTCCTTCCTCAACCTTTGCTTCATCTATGCTTTTCCCTCGATGCTCAGGAGGATATATATAACTTATTTAATTATTGTTATTTAATTGGTTTTGTCGTCGATTTTTGAAATTGAAAAACTAGTCCAGTTCAGAGTTATCTAATTTTCACTATTCGAATTAATTTCGTTATGATTATAGTACTCGAGAATCATTGGACCGTGAAACTTAAATTGCCTCGATTCAAAGAATATTTATAATCCAAATAAATTCATCTAGTTTTTATTATCTAATTAGCTTTGTCACCGATAATTGTACCAACAGCGTGACTTTAAAGCATCGAATTTTAAATCGTTTCCTTTTACTTTTCAAAATTATTCCAACGCAATTCGACGGAACTGCGTATCTTACAATTAGTTCCATTTCCGAAGCGAATATTTTTTAATTAACGAATTATAAATCATCCTGTTCAATTAATTAACCTCGTAAATTCGAAATACGTGGGTGGCTGCCAGAGTTAACTAACGAAATCGGTGTAATCGTTAGCGGTCTATATTTACGGCGTGGATGTATTAACGTTAATTCGAAGGTGTCAGAATTAATCCGGCTATTTGGATTCACTCAGTGAGATTACGCTACGCAAACGAACGATTTTTCTCACGATCCCTTATCGCGTGGAATCGCTTGCGTAATGCACAATAGAGATATCTAACCGCTCTATGGAAAGAAAACGGAAATATTGAGTTACTTTCTTCTCACGGGCGCATCAGTGAACGTTCATTACCATTTGTACCATAATTTCCACGGATAATTTCGCTCGCTCTTTAATCGTCGATGTTAAAAAAGCCAATAAAAGAAAAAGAAGGGAATTGCATTTTCATTAGAAATTAACGTCTTACAATTATTCCTCCTCCGATATTTAAACGCAGTTTATTGGAAAAATTAAAAACTCTGGAATTCTTGAATTCCTTATTCTTGTTCTTCTTATTATTCCAACAATGTTCTTAAATACACGTGAAATGATAATTCTCGAAATATTACAATAATAAAAAAGTATTGCTCGATCTTATTTGTTTTACGATACAACTATATTCCAAATATATCTAATTTTCCAATTTACGAGTGGAAATTTAAAAATCGAGAGATATGTGTGTCGTTCGTTATCGTCTTCCTCATCGATGATCCACCGCGACTCGTGATCGATATCTTCTCGTTCCAGTGAATCCGTGGCACGTTTATATTCAAATCGAGATATTGCGTTACGCGGCCCCGATCTCTGCTCGTCCGTAATGTGGCTTCGCGTTATGATCCGTGACCGCATTTTTTCTTCCTTAGATCGCGCCGTTCAACCCGAATTCTTTCGGCGTTGGGGGAGCGGGGAGCGGGGAAGCGGAAGAGGAGGGAATTGTCGCGCGGATGGATCGCTTTCTCGAAACGACTCGGGGTGGAACTGGACCGGAAATCGGCCGATCGTTTCGTTTCACGCACGATTTTATCCCCTCGAACGAGCGGCAGGAGAAATTTTTGCAGGAGGAGGAGGGGGGAATGATTTTCCATTTGTGCACCGTTTGAGATGATGGATGAAAATGATTCTGTGGGAATGAGTGATTCGATGCTGAAGTTTTTCCAGCGAGAAGATTGTATTTGAGGAATTGATCGAAATTTGATTATATATAAGTTATAATTTTCCATTGGAGTGTTTCTATTGGATGTGTGGAATAATGGAGATAGAGATATCTCGTTTTATCCATAAATTTAAATCATTTATAAGTAGACTGCAAATTTTGCAGAAAATTTTGCTACATTTTACTCTTCGAAGGAGACACCGAATATTCAAGGAATATAATAAATTTCTGTTTATTTATTTTTTCTTTAAATTTAATAAATAAAAATTCGCAGTCGAGCCTGTACAATACGATAAATAATAATTAAAGATAGATTAATTAAATAATCATCTATATGTTTAAAAAATCACTTGTATCTTATATTTTTTTCGCATTAATCATTCGAGAAGAGAGATAAACACGAGGAATATCTTGATACAGATATAAATAAGTATGGAAAGATAATCGAATACGAAGGACGGTGCGTGTCAAAGACGATTCCGTGCCGCTTTTAGTTTGAAAGCGGTTTCCAAATCGACAGGATGTTCATTCACGAAATAATTGAAAAGCGGCGGATGTCGATGAATAACGCGCGTGTCATCCAATGCGAATCATTCGACATTGAATGTTTCGAAGGAAACGGACGTATCGAGAAAGTCACGACGTTTGAGACTCCTCAGATTCAGATTGGTCACTTGAATTCTAAATTTTTAGAAATTTATGAAAAATGTATAAATAAGATATTGGAAAAAATTCTTGCATTTATCACTACGAAATAATTAATATTAAATAGTATAATCATGCGAGATTTATAATTAGCAAAACTATATAAACGTAACTCTAAACGAGAATTTACGAATAATTTATTCATTTATCGAAGCAAAATAATTCTAAATTATACAAAATTATACCTTTCGCTTCGCTTTCGTTTCAAATACACGTTCCTCGCGTGCGGATATTCTCTTCTTCGCCAGTCCTTTATTTCGGGAGAACACCTGGGATAGGTCTGTGTCGTTGGGACACGTCTGGTTCGCCTTGCAAATTGCAACGGAGGCGGAGAATACGTGGGCGCGAATGCTCGTACAAAGCAGAAATCCACTTTGCCCGCGTTGCGTGTAATAGCCCAGGTTTTGAACACGGGCTATTCGTGTCGTGGAAATTTTTTTTTTCTTTCTCTAAGGGAAAATGGATATTTTCGTCGCGCTGCGGAGGTGAAAATATTTCGTGGCCGGGTGAAATAATTGCTTGAAAACTCGGTCGACAAAAGTTCCATGATTTTGGTCTTCTTCTTCTTCTTCTCTTCTTTGTTTCGGTTGCAGGTCGGCGACGGTGGTATCATAGTGTTGGACGCCACGTTGGACGCGTCGACGACAGACGATGGTGAATGGGAGCTCAGCGGTGGTCCACCGTCCCCTTGCGACGTGTCGTTCTGCAACGACAATGTTCTCATCAATGGGCGCAGTAATCTCTCGAGGACACCGAGAAATCACAAGGTAAACGATAGATTTATATCTTTTTGTTATTATTCACTTTATTATTTACTTTTTTCAACGTCATTCGACTATTACACGTGGAAAGAACGAAGAAATAGTAGGGCTGTGTTCGTTTTCGGATAAAGAATGTTGGAGAATGGAAAAAAGGTTTTTGTTTTATACCGATATAGTGTTACATTGTAATAAGTCTAACTCTATCTTGCAATAGATGTGTATCGATCTTAATTTTATAATTGAATCTTACAATATCAATGAGTTTATGATTCTCTTATTATGTCGAGAATATTAACAAAATCATATCTTTGATTATTCATCGCAGTATCAATGATCAATAGAATGTTTTATGATTATCTTATTATTTCTCTTAAAATGATCATAAAAATTTCTGGGAAAGATTGTAAATTTTATATGAAGAAAAGATCATCGTTTCTTAGAAATTTCAGATGAGATAAAAAAATAAAAATTCAAAAGTTGACATAAATTTTAAAACTTTAATATTAAGTTTCTACGAATTATTATATACATTTTTATTCGAAAGATAAAAATCTCTCTCTCTCTCTCTCTCACCCGTAATCTTATTCTCTTCCATAATCCACATAAAAGAAAAGAATATTGCCACTTAAATATAAAAAAAAAAAAATGACAAAAGCTTTATAGGAAAAAACCTCTTCGATTGAAAGCCTTTTGAAGCTGTGTATTCGTTACAAAAACTCGTAAAAATCGATCGTTATCTATATAAATTAAACAAAGTTCAAAGATTTCGCTTTTTAAAACATCTAGCAAACATCGACGTTAATAGATGTCACTCTTATCGCCACATCGATTACTTTTCCTTTCCTTTCCCTCGTTTTTTTTTTCTTTCTCCACGATCGATCCATTATCTAATCTAATCAAGTGCAGCTTCACGTGTGCAGGATTTAGTCGAAGAACGAGCGAGCGACTTAATACGACATAACCACAAGGCCTTTGCCTCGCCTCGTGGGAATGCGCTTTCCCCTCTTGAAAGAGATGTAAAATATTCAAGGGCGAGCATTTCAAACTTTTTCTCTCCCCTCGTACGGCTCCTTTATTCACACCCCTTTTGCTGCATTTTTTGTATCCTCTTCTTAGAAAAAACCGTCTAGAAATTAAGTTAGGTTAGATAGGTCCTTTCGATTTAAGGCAAGGTGACCATCCATGCTGAATATTGCAATACGTGTGTATTTTTCTATTGGTTGTCAAGCTATTAAAATTTGAGTTTCGCGAACAAATCTTTTCAAAGAGTTATTATTATTTTTTTTTTTTACAATGAATTACTTTTTACCATTAACAAATAATATTTCTTATCGTGTAAGAATAATTTGGAAGGGAGTTGAAAGATTTAGTAGAAGTCTTTTCTTTTTATCTGTATAAATGATAAATAATCGTACATGTAAAAATAATATTACCTAACTGTTTGTTTCTTAATAGAATAAACGCTGGCGATTCATTATCATAAGAGGCGCAAAAAGTCGCATGCTATTATTTGTATTGTATAATTGACAAGCTTATTACAATTTGCACGCTTATTGCTTGTTTAGCAATTATTAATGACTGAGATAGCTTATCAGTGTACACGCTGATTCGCGAAGTAGTTGTGCCGAGTCATGTTTGACTCTGTGCAATTTAGGATTTACATGTTCCTTTTATCGCAGCAGATTTTCTTCAATCTTTTTCCAATCTTTTCTCGCAAAATAATCATTAATATTATTTGTTAAATTACTTATAATCGAGAAGCAAGTTTTTTCCCCATTTTTATTCAATGTAAAAAAATATGACAATTTTCTTTTTTAAAATTTATTTGTAAACATGAAATAGTTTTTAAAATTATAAATATATGATTTAATGAGCAAATCGGAATAAGAAGTAGATACGAAATTTATATTTCTGATCCTCGATATATTGGTTTTAAATTGCTGTTCTCACAGTGTTAATTAATTCATTCATCACGTCCATCAAACGGTGAATCAAACTGCATTCGAAAAATCTTTTCGCTCTACGATTTTCCCAGGCAATTTTTATCTCTTTTTTTTGAACGTTGTGAAAGTTCGATAAACCACTTTGCATGGCGAAAACTTGGGAATAAAAAAAATTTTAATAGAACAAGTACTTATATCCCCCATTGCACGTTTTACCGTGGCACGAAAGCGGATTAACCGATACTCTCCTTTCGAACTGTGGATAATCGTTCTAAATAATTAATGTGCTATAACATTGCACGGGCGCGTCATTAATTTTCACGGCCCAACTTCTTACGACGAGCTGCCATTAAAGATGAAATTGCTCTTCTTCTCGACGATCGATTCGTCCTTAATTAATTAATCACGGCTACCACGATTCTCCTATGATATTCTACAATTAGTTATCACATTATTTTATCCTCCAGCGACTTTTTCTAAAAGCCAGTTTTCTAAAAGAGGATCAAAATAAAAATTTTTTCCACCGAAGAGTAATATTTACACTCCAAGATCTCATCTCTCGAACTTCAATCGACGAGGTCGAAACTTGTTCTATCTCGCTCTCGACATTATTCCCCTATTAAAAGATCAAAACGCGTTGCTAACTTTCTCACGAGCCCGAGTCTACGCGGATTCCCGTGACGATGGAGCGATCCGCCTGTTACCACTATCGATTTGCAAAGTAAAAGTTTAGCGGACGCACGAACCGACAACTCGTCGGAAGAGTTAATCTACCGTGTTTCATGGGAACGCGGCAAAATTCCATCCCGTGCTCGATAGATATCTCTCTTTTTCTCCAAGGAGATGAAAAAGGGGGCGAATCACACGATTGTCGCTTCGAATTTTCATGGTCGCGGAGAGGTTCTCTGCAAGGCGAAGCTGAATCTTCTTTTTCTCGAACGAGCGATATAATTTTAGGAAAATTGTGTTGATAAAGATGAGAAATGAAAAAAGAATGGGAGAGACAACGGAGCAGAGTTAGAATAAATTATTTCAAATCTTCGCGAAGAAAAAACTTTAGAATTTTATTTTTCAGAAATGGATTTGTCGTCAAATTTGTTGTTGGTTTATATTTATTCCAAGTTTTTTTTCTTTCACGTAGCAAGAAATAATAATTTTATCTTAGATCAAGATGTATGCATAAATGAAAGGATGGACGAAAAGATGTGTTATTTAATTAAACCGAGGCAAAGGAAAAGTGACTTTTTCTAGAAGAAACATCGTATAAGATAAAAATTATTTTATCTTATTTTCGTCCATCTCGATGATGCTCGATCAGTGATGCGTCCCATTATCGCGATTTGGCTCGATATCCAAAATAACGATGCACTCATAACCTTTTAAGTTACATAATGAAAAATTAAAACCGGTAAAAGGTGGAATTTGCATATTCGAAAGTTTCCTTCTCCGAGTGGAAGTAGGGGATGCGTGGTATTCCATTTGATTCTGGAAGAGAAAACGTCGAGGAATATTTCGTTGTAAAAGCGATCGAAACGAGCGGAGTGGCCTCTTTGTCACGCTTATTGTCCATCGAACCGATCGATCCGATACCCGATTGGATATCGATTGTTGGCCGGACGCGATCGTACGTTCCCTCGATTTTATTCCAACGTCCATCGAGCGTATCGGATCGATAGAAACCGTGGGGATAGGCTATTATGCGACGTGGATTCCATCCGTGAGATATCGGGCGAATAATTCTCCTCCGTGTAGAAAATGCGGCCGTTGTTCGAAGAAAAGGCGTCGTCGAGGAACTGCCAGCTGGTACACTGCTCTTTCTATTATGTATTTATTTGAGAGATTGTACGAAAGATACGATTTTTATGGCGGTGAAAGGCCAATGAAATTGAAATTGGCGAAAGCCAATCGATTGGAAATTATTAGATTGGAGAGAAATTAATTTCCGTCTTCTAAATGTTATGTTTAAACTTAATTCTTCGTCTGTTTTTGGATTTTAAATATTTTAATCGAAATACGACTCGTTGCCGAGATATATAGGTGTATGATATAAAAACTTTTGGAATTAAATTTTAGTCTAAACTTTTAGAATTTATATTTGATTGAATATAGTTTAGATATTCTTTAGAAGTTCGACATAAAAATAATGCAAGTGTTGCAATGCATATGGGATAAAATATTTTACAATATGAGAAATTGTAGATCATTGTCGAAATTTTCTATAATTGCAAAAATAATCTTGTAATTTTTGTGAGATATTTTTCATGAAAATTTTGTTTAAGATCTTAAGTGATTAAGAATACTTATTGCAATATTTCACTCTTTGATTTTCTATTGTAATAATTTCATCTGGATTTTCAATCAAGCTGAAAATTAAGCATTTCGAAATCATTGGAAAATCAATCTTTTTATATATTGTGATAGCAAATAATTTTATAATATATATGGAAATTATAGTAATAGATATCAATTTTCATTTAATATTTAATTATTTTTAACAAAAAATTTCTATCGTTTATACGTGTATATACATAAATATATTATTATTTATAATATTAATTGTTTTTCAATGAATAATTCATAACTTTCCTCGTCAAGTCATTGAGCAAGCGAGCTAGTGTAGTTGAGTAAGTGTCATTTCCAGGTCATGTATATTGAAAACGGTACACGTTATAAGAGAAAACGAGGTAATATCCACTTTTAAAGAAAAATCAACAAAACGTATATTTTTCAATAAATATTCTTTATTTCCCTTTTGAAATCATGTTAAGTATCCATTTCTTTTCATACACATTCCTTACTTATAAAGAAAACGTAATAGAAAGTAACAGAAAATAATAATAATTTTTAACGTTACGTATATGTTCTTAATTATTATATTTCATAATATTTCTTAGTGGAAAGTGCAAGTCTTTTTATTATAGTTTTATATAATCTTCTTCTAATCTCTCTCCTTTTTTAAATGGAAATATGTAATCAATCGATAATAAAGTAAATTTGTGCAAATTAATTGAAGAATTAAATGTCGAGAATTCTCTTTCTGGCTTTTCTTATATACAATAATGGAATTATGGAAACAAGTGATTTTTTTATAGTATTTATTATTTCTTTATATTGTTAATATAATTTTAATGGCTTTCAAAAGTGCTTAACAAAAATGATTTCAGCGACACGTATGAGCTAAAGCTTTAACTATTAATATTATAATTTGTTATAATTGTTTCTATTTTTCATGAAGAAAACGATAAAAATATTTATTTATCTATTATTTATACAAATAAATATAATAGATAAGTGAAATGCATAATTAAAAACAGTAAAAGATCTTTATGGTTCTGTCCAATAGAATCTTAAACTTGAATTCCTCACGGTTGAATAATTTCTTTTTTCATGAAATATTTTCTTTAAATTGTCCAAATGTCATTTTCAAATTGTTATACATATAAAAAGAATTCAATATTTATCTTAATATAACCTCAAATATTTTTATTACAGGCAGAATATTAAATTTTAGAGAAATCTGTGGAAAGCAAGTTACAATTAATAATTCTTTTTACTTATTTGAAATTGTCGTACATGGAGAATTTTAAATTAGATTAAGTTAAAAATATTTCTCGAGAAATGTAACAAATTTCATCAAATGAATGATCGTTGATTCTACGAAATTGTAAATTACAATTACCATACATCGAGAATTACAAGTTAGGTTAGGTTAGATTAAAAATATTTTTTCGAGTAATATCTCCAATATAAGAAATTCCAACAAAATTGACATGTACAAATTCATCATTTTCCTTCGTTAATCGGAAAAATTATCGTTGTGTGGAAAGTTAACTGTGAAGGTTTCACAGTTAATTCGATTTAAATAGCATTATCTTAAAACGGCGTCGACCGAAAGCAAAGCCGCGTACGCATAAAAGCAAGTATCGCTTAAAGCCTATCTCCACGACGCGAAAGCGTTTCCTCGCCGTTCCATATACGTTTAGCTGGAAGATTTGGCCGGACTCTACGCACAAGGCAATTTCTTTCACGCCATATTTTCATTTTATTGAACGTAAAAGAATTCTAGCTGGGAACACGTTTACTCGACTCCGTTTGCATCTCGTCCCGACGGAAAAATAGTTAAAATTGCTCGTTGCTTAATCACTTGACGCTCACCAACTTTTTGCGTTATACCAATTCTCGGCTGTAATACTGTAGTTTCGTCATACGAAACTGATCTAAATACCGGAGGTGTGCGAGAATTCGAAAATGTCGAGTGAAGAGAATTCTTCTTGAAAGTATTCTCTGGAAACCTAGATACCGAGGAATTCGTCGGAATTTCGAGAATCCGAATGAGCCAAGTTTGAAAGATTTTTGGAGTTAATTTCGAGTTTTTCGAATCTTACGTTGTAAATTGTAAAAATATCAAGAATATTTTATATTGTATACAATTGATCGCAAGAATATTTATATTCGTTATATTTTAAATATAATTGTGTGGATATTAATAAAAGAAAAAAGAAATTAATTCGATATTTTCGTTTTATCTCACACGCGTGGAGAAAAGTTAATGTATTAGAAATTGAGTACTTGTGCGATAAAAATTTGTAAAATTTCTGAAAAATTCGAAACCACAAATTCGTGCAACCGTGTTAGAACTATCATCTCCAATTTCACGTTCTCGCGCATTAATGTCAAACAGACCATCGCTCTTCTTCGTGTAATTCTTCCAAACGCGTTTCACGGAAGATTTTCTTCAAAGACGAATTGCATCACGGCGGATAAGAAAATTGGTTGATTTTCCGATTCGATGCGCCGCGAAAAACCGAGAAGAAACGCGAAAGAAAGAACTTTCGAGCGCGAAATTCTCCTCGTCTTTTGAACACCGGCACCATGTTGCCGCAGATAATTTGTTCTTTACGATCCACTTTGCTTCTGGCTTGCGTATCGTGTATACAGTTTCACCTCGCAAATAATCAATTTTATTACCAGAAGCCTCGCACGCGAAATCATACGACCTGAGGTAGCACATTATCTTGCATAAGTATTTGGACAGTCGATCTGATTAAAGGTTTATTATCTTTATTGTACGAGATGGTAGTATATTTTTGAGGCAGCTTTTAAACAGCGAAATGCAAACAAATAAAAAAGAAAATTGATATATAAAAATGTCGGTCGCGAGGCTTATTTATTAAGTTATAAACTATTTGAATTTGCGTTGGATAATGGCGTGACAGAGATAAAGTGAAATTACATTTTTATGATTGGTCTTTGGAAATCGAAAGATGTTCCATAAATATATTAGTTTTTATTATCCTGGATTTTTTTTTTATTATTGGAGATTTGCATAATTACTTTTACTTTCGTGTTGATATTATTTTACGTATAAATTAAATTAATGATTGGAAAATGATTTTAATATAGTAAATCATCCATTTTATTCCATAATTATTATCTTATAATCCGAGAAATATATATACTTCGCGACAAATGAGCGGCAATGATTAAATATCGCGTATAAAGATTTATTATACGTGGTACGGTGATAGCATTCGCACTATTCAATGCCGTCTGATGACAATAAAGCCCCCGCGGAGTATTTCACATTTTACGTATTTTTAACGATGGCAAAAGCCGTCCAAATACACGGCGTTGCACGTGTGCGACTCGATAGAGAAAAATAATACAAAGAAAAGAGGTTCGTGTGAACTGACCCTGTTCCCTGGTCGAATATTTCAGCAATGGTGGAAATTTCTCTCCTGAAATCGAAGACGCGCAAACAATAACGCAACCGCGGGAATAAAGTTTTTTCTTGTTTTGCGTAATAGGTAAACACGTGAGAGAATCCATCAAATTCAACATACGTGTGTATATATATATATATATATATATATATATATATATATATATATATATATTCGAGGTAAAGAAAAATTAATATTCCGCTATGATTTAACTTGTGTATTTATGTGTACATGTATACGTTCATTCAACAAGAGTTGATTTACAAGAGTTGATAACAGTGATAAAGCGTGACACTTTAAGTACAATCTAAAATTATAGCTTCGCTGGGCTTATTGACGAAAGTTGTGTAAAAATTTGATATGGATCGAAAGTATTTAAAACGTTAATAAGAATATTTAATTGATATGAAAATATAATATAACTCTATCTTAAAATAATTTTGAGTGGATTTTAAAGTTATCGTTTTTCTTATATTAATTGAGAGAAAATCGACTAAATATGAGATTATTAATCCCACTGCAAAAATTAGATTCAATCTATTTTGAATATTATTACTCATCATCAAATTTTGAAATTGAAATAAGAAATAGCTTAATAATAGTTTTGAATTTTGAACCATTGTTTTCACTAGTTGAAAACGTAGATAATGATTCGATGATAATAATATCAAATGCTTTGTTATTTCTTCACTTTAGATTTGGTAAAAGAAAACGGAAATTGTGACACATTATATCTTACAAATAGAAGATACAAGTAATACATTGTGATGATATTTTTTTCCTACTACAGCCGCGGATACTTGTTAAAATTATTTTCAATTACTATCTAAATAATCATCTCAAATACTACAATTCATCGAATATCATTTCGAACGTGTACAAAATATTAAAGCAACTTTTCAAGAACTACGCATTCGAATACTAAAAAATTTCTTCTTCGCTACGTGTCATTTCTTATAAACCATCGCCACTGTGCTCGCACGGAACAGATCGTATGTATATATATATATATATATTCCACATTTTAGAACGAATAAATGCACCGATAAATTTCAAGAAGAAGGCTCTTGCTACGCTTGTTCGCCATTAATCCGATCCTCCATTTATTAATTAATTAATTAACCGTTTAATAAAGCGGGACATTGATAAAAGGGAATATCATCGCTTGATTCTTAATGGTGTGGCAACTGGTTCTGCGAGAAATGGCGGATCAACATCACCGTTACTCATGCTTCTTTTATTAAATAGCGATCCGTGAAAGGTAATGACCGACCGCTCCACCGTGTAAAACCATTACGCGTGCACCATCTGATAATGCGAATAATCACGATCGTGTGTACACTCGGTCGCTGGTCTTTTATTTTTTTTTCTTCGTCTCTTTGTGCATCGCGACATCGTGCTCATCGATCTTCCACGTGAAATCCTCTTCACGGTGTGATTGTTGGCAAATTAGATGATATATATATTTTTTTTTTTTTTTTGAAGAATTTATTACGTTAGTAGATTGGTAGAATTGAAGAAAGTTTTGAAATTGAAATATTTTCTGCAATCAAGATGCTATTTGAATCTTCAGCTATCTGCTCGTTCGATGATTAAATTTAATAAATTTTCATATGAATTAGATGGGAATAGAACGTTCATTTTCTCTCTGGATGAAATATAAAATAAGGATCGTGTTTTAGTTTTTATATTTGAAAAGAGAAGATTTTTGTTTGATTCTGATATATTGTGGCACGATAATGTTGAAGTTAAGAAGTTCAATGAAATATTCATTTTAAAATAGTGTTGATATTGGCAATCTAAGTTATTTAAATTGGACAAAGATATTTATCACATTATGAACTTTTGAAGGAACTACAAAAAGTCTTTCTCAATATCTCTAGGATATTGTCTAGTTTTTATTTATATCTAAGCGTCGCATTTTCTGTGAGAGCAATAAAATATGTGCCCAAAAGATTGAATTATAAATATTATTCCAAAGAAAAGTTTA
The DNA here is from genome assembly GCF_029169275.1 of Apis cerana. Classification (NCBI taxonomy): domain Eukaryota; kingdom Metazoa; phylum Arthropoda; class Insecta; order Hymenoptera; family Apidae; genus Apis; species Apis cerana. The sequence goes on along the minus strand of NC_083854.1, from coordinate 3,121,601 downwards.
ATTTGTAATATCTTGTATTAATTAAAAAAGTGAAAATATTTAAATATAATTATCTATTTCAAAAATCTGGCCTTATAAAAAGATATTGCAAGAAAGAAAAATAATCATATAAGTAAAATTTCATATGTTAAATACAATTGTTGAGATTCTTGCACTCAAAATAATATATTAATATATTCATATTAATTCTAATATCAATAATATTAACTTGATTTTCATCATACTCTATTGACTCTATAAAAATACAAGGAAAATAATAGAAAATTTAATTTTCTTTATCTCTATAATTATTTTTTCCTCTTGCAGCATCTCTGAAATGCCGTTCTTGACATGTACATGTACACTGTGTATATTCTATTTCCTCTAGTTACATCTATTCTTCCTTATCTACTGTGAACAGGCATTGAGGTTCGCGAAAGTGGGGATGGATCATTAAAAAACAATGCAGTTTTCATTAAAATTTAATCAAGCACCACTGTATATAACTCTGAAGCGGTAACTATTTAAGTCTCTTTCACACAATGATTTGTAAATCGCAATTCTATGATACAGGATATAATAAAATTTAATTTCACGATTTTTCCAAATTAATTATATATTTTCGAAATTAATGGACAATTTAATAACGAAAATTACCTGTAATTATAAAAGCATTTAGATGAAGATTTCTTCGTTTAAAATTTAAAATCGCCATTCCCAATTTCCTCGTACATATTTTCGATCGATCTGTCATTTTCTTTGAATCAAAATGGCCGACGAAATATACGTAGAAATAAATGATAGCATGCACGATAATATGACAGAAACTTCAGATTGTTTATAATTTAATAAGTAAACTTTTATGTTTCTTTTATTCTCTAGAATCCACCCCTCCTCCTCCCCCCAAGCTATCCCATATATATATATACATTAATGACAACTCGTACTGAATTCGTATGCAAATAGAAAACTGAATGTTTCTCAAAACTCTTTTACTTTTCTTGGAAGAAAATTTATGACACGATCGTAAGGTAGAAAATTCTTACGCGTACGTTCGCGTCATCTGCAATGAATATATTGAACAAGGATAATATTATATTAAATTAGATACTGCGTCGAATATCTCGTGATCCAGATATACGTATCACACGTGGATCATGAATTGTTATGCAAAAGAACGAGTTCCGCGTGAAGAAAGATTTACATATTGCGCGTCTCGGCGGTTATCTAAATCACAACAAGCGTAATATTTAAAAATTGTACTGATAAACCCGCTTATCAAACACACTGCCGAATCTTCGCTGCAAGCAGCGTGTATTTTAAACGTCGTCGAAACAGTAAACGTTCCATGCAATGGAAGAGCAAAACAAGAGAGAGGATTAAAACTTCAATTTGAAGAACAATTATAGCGACAAATTCTTGGAAGCTTTACAATGATAATGGATCGCCATCGCGATAGCAGAATCACGTTGCATAATCGAGCGGGGAGGGAAAAAGCAAACAAGCTATTGTTTTTCTGTAAAGAATCGTATTGCGTTTAAAAACGATGCCACACGATCGTAACCGTGCACCTTTATTCGCTGAATCAGCGAATCTCGAATTCGCAATATCAGTATTATCGTCGATTTGTTGATACTCGTCAGCGATACTCGTCTGTAATATAAATATCTTCTTGGTCAAAAATAGGTCGACAATTTGGAAATTTTGTTTACACGGTCCCCTTTGTATTAGATCGAATCATTATATAGCATCGAATTTTAAATTTCATAAATAATGTGAAACGATATGTATAAGTTTTAAATTTCAAAAAATATTTTTTTTTATAAAAGATTATTGTAAAAATTAGAATAGCTAGAAATATGCTTTAAAAGGAAAAATTAAAAGTTTAATAATTACAATGTGTACGTATACTTTGTTTTAAATTAAGAAATATAATTGAAAATATAGGCTATTAAACAGAGATATCACAATGAAAATCATAAAAATCATAAAACTTCACTTTTCTTAGACATTTCAAAATGTTAGATGAAATATTTTAATCCTTTTAGAATCAAATTCTTTCTTTCTCAAAATAATGTTCTTTGCGATATATTTTCGTTAAAATCAATATTGGATTTCTCTTTCTGAATAATTTCCAACAATTTTTTTTTATTAATTATTATATAATGATAAAAATATATCTTTATGTCTTCGTAAAGAAGATGTAACATAGAACAAAGAAATATGTTTCGCCAAAGAGAAATACATTTAATAACTAAATAAAGTATCATATTCTATATTCGTAACATTGAATATAAAAAGATTAATTTAGAGTTAATTTATTTCAATTATACGATAAATTTGATTCATTTTTCGACACAAATGCTCCTATGCACGTCTAACGATCATCTCACGTGAATATCGTGGTCGTCGACCCTAGACTGCCATCACCTTCCGCAATGATTACGAAATCATTCCATTCCGGAGAAAATTGACCAGCAATTCTGCCCGACTTGATTGTAATACGGTTGCAGCAGCTATTAATGGAAAAAAAAATATAAGAATCAATCGTAATTCGTGGTGGTAAACGGTGGAAACGATGCAAAATTTTTTTTCTACCTCGGTTGGCAGCAAGAAGAAAAAAGATCAATTTGAATTTCTAATTTTAGTTCATTATGGAAAAATCAGTGGTTAATTGCATCTACGAACCGTTAATACTTTATCGAAAAGAGCTTCACATATGCCGTTTCATCTGCTGCCAGATAAAAATCTGAAATAAAAAGTAAATATATTTATATACGTAGAAATATTTTTTCAACTATCTTTGATGATTAATGATAGTAATTTATTTTTTCAGCAATTTAAGTATTATTTAACATAATTATTTGATTTTTCTTTGTTAAATAAAAGTTTACAAGTATAAAATATTATTTCAAACAATTATTTCTAAAATATTTTAAAGAATTATTATTTTAATTAATAAATTCACTTACCATATTTTAAATAAATATTTTTTATTAATATATCACTGTAATTGTGAAATAAATTTTCAATTCTTTTTAATTGGCACTTGATTAATTCTGGAACAAAAAATTTTTCAAAGTTTTTTAATCGCAATTTTTTGAAAAATGTTTAATTTACTTTCAGTATATGATGTTTTTTATCCAAAATCATTATTTTGGAAGATTATTTAAATTAGATTTATTTAAACTATTAATTAGAGATGATTTAAAACGAAAATTATGTTCGATTCAAAAAATAAAAAATATATATATCTTTACAATATAAGTAACATCTACTAAAGATTTCTTATTATAAAACAAGAAACAACGGAAATATTTCTAACGTTGTCCAGTTGAACACTCTCTCTGTACGGTAATAAATTCAACCTGTGTTGCCTCATAAATACGCCATTGCTTTGTAAGCTCTTTTCAAGGAATGTATCCTATGTGCATCGTCATTGAATAGGTCGCCCGGCGCGTATGTAAATGAAGAAATAATGTAAACACTGGTGGACGCGAGCAATTTGCTTCAAATGTGTATGTATGTATGTATGTATGTATTAGTGTATGCGACTGTTTATACACCAACGGTATCCAATGCAATCCGTCGAATCGACAGTGAATACCGGTGTAATCTTCGAAAAATTCACATTAATCGTTCTCATCGCGAATAAGATATATCATGAAGAATGAGGCTTATAACGATGCATCGACTTCCTCGTTCTTCGAAACCTTATCGTTAATGCTTATCGATCGTTACATCTATACGAACAAAACTTAAGAGTCATCTTTAATTCTTAAAGATCTAATCTTTGAAAATCTAAATATATAATAATCTAAGTAATAATCTAAACCGAATATTAAAATTCTCTTGGATATTCAAAATTTTTGATATATGATTGTAAAATATATATATTTATATTTTAATAATAATGATATAAATATAATATATAAATATATAGAAAAAAGAAAATCAATTTTCAATTTTCTAAATTTTAGAATAGTTAGGTTAGGTTAAGTACAATTATACTTACAATTGTGAAATTCAATTGATCCAAATTATTAAGAATGATAAAGATATTGATTTTGTTGAATGATAAATATTTGTCTTGAAAAATATTTTTACAGATCTTTTATAACAATATGTTATGACAAAGGATTGAAAACTATTGCCATATAAAAATATTTCAATTGTTAGTACTTTCTCTTAGGTTATTTTAAATCTCTTCCTCAATCTTGCTCGAATTATTCTGATTCATGAAAAATACTATTACTAAACAATAAGTTTAAATCACATCGATAATCGTGCAAATAAAATCAAAGAAATTCGCTTACTTGACTCTTTTTTGAATCTGCGATGTATACTTTATGGGCCGTTTAATTTTGTCAGTATAAAATATCTATACATAACAGATATTTAGCTTCTTTCACAAAAAATCAATAAAATACAATTGTATAATAAATATTAATAATCTATGTACATACAAGCTCAATAAGATTGACATTTTCCTTTGCAAAATCTTTCGTTTTACAAGTTACTAACAAAAACTCTCTGACCAATCACAGAGCTTGTAGGCATCAAGCCATAGTAGCATTGAATACCTGCCTAAAACTTGCTATGTGCTCTGTGATTGGTCAATATTTTTTGTTACTAGATAATAATTTTTGTTAATAAAATCGAAATGAAAGTTTCTGCAGAAGAAAATGTTGCTTAAAATTATTTTAGGAATTAGAGATTAGAATTCAATTAGTCAAAATTTCCATATTTTTGTAACAATGGATGACAACTCGCATATGCATATACCATAAAGCGCCATCTACAGCATCCTATTGAATTTTATATCGATTATCGAGCTAGATACATGTCGATATCCATCGTACGAATGTGACGAGTGCAAGTGTACTTATATCGTCATGTGAAAAAGGCTTTATGTGTGGAGCAAGTTTATGCATCTATTTGATGTGGTGAAATACGCGGGTGTTCATAAGGCGTCGCGATAATAAATTTCTCCATGCTTTTACGTCGTTTATCGTACGACCTGACTGACTCTCCAAAGCACAGAAAAAGCTTCAACGTTACGAGTCTGTCTGCATTTTCACCCTTAGTTCTCTCAACGGTTCATCGTGTACCAAGGTTCGCGTTAAATTTTATGTCTCCCTCGTGTACGGAAATTATCTTCGAACGATCGACCATCCCGAGTTAAACGACACATCCGTGAAACTAGTGAAAATAATTTATCGCATGGCATTGCATCTTCACCAAATTATTTTTTCGAAATATTTATATAGTTTTTAACCATTTTGAAATTTGAATTAATATCGAATTGCATTTTATCATAAGTGAAAATTTTTTCCTTAATTAATAATAATTGTTTAATTATATATCAGGTATGTATTAAAACAATATATATTTTTGAAAAATAATCGAAAATTGTTTGTGGGATTATAAACAAATTATTTACCAATTATTACCAATAAAAAAAAATATATTTTAATTTTTTATTTTTAACAAAATATGATATAATTAAATGAAACAGTTTCTGCTTCTATTTCCATTTCATTTAATGCAAACTTTACTCACTCAATAAATAAATCTCAATCTATATATCTCTTTATACATCAACTTTTGCATTTGTTTTGATTTCTAAGATATTCAATCCTCCAAGACACAAATGTATTAACACCCTGTACATGCAACCGCATTTCAAACGCGTTACAAGACTCGGTATGCATGTGGGACGTAAAATGTAACGCGTAATACATACAAGTCTGGCTTCCTCTTTCTATTGTCCGCTGCGATAAACGGTTTCCTTTCTCGTGTACGATAAGAGCCGCATTGTTTCACTATATTCTAGTCGAAAGTAACGGCCTGTCCGCGACATTGTCGACTGATTTTTTTCTTTCCTCAAAAAAATCATTATAATTGGTATTGTAAATTTCTTCGAAGAGTTCATGGTCCTCGGTCCTCGTTCGAGAACGACTCTCTCGATACCAGACGAACGTTTTTTTTATTGATCATAAAGATGCAAAGCAGAACGAAACGACGTCGTTATCAAGATTCCTATTTAAAAAGTACTGGAAAAAAAAACTGGTTAACGCTCGCAGAATTTATCGAATTGATTCTCGGAATAATTTCTAATGATAGGATCAAATTATATGCTTATAAATCCAAATTAAATCTGAAAGAAATCAATTCAATTAAATCTAAATCAAATATAAAAAATTTATTTCGAAGAATCAAATATTTATTATTAAAAAGTAATATTTATTAGTTTATTTAATAATGATTCCATTTAAAAGTATCGCTCCTTTTTTTCATGATACTCGTAAAGGATTTGTATTTTATCTTGTTCGAATCTTCTTATATTCGTTCCCATCACTATCTATTCAAATTGACGAGTGTTTAAAATTACGCATATTTTACCGATATTATTATAAAAAATTTGATCTTTTCACGATCATTTAGTAACTTTACAGCATCTTAATGATTCGTATATGAATTTTTGCTTGTAAACGTTTCCTAACGATTACGTACCGAGTTTTAAACGGATATTCGCCAGTATCGAAGGCGAGGTTGATTTTATGGTTGAGAAAGCACGCGCACAACACAAAAGGTTTACTCTCTTTTGAGGGTAGTTCGGTTCACCGTTTTCTTGCTGAAAATCAATATACAGGCGACCAATGAGCGCGAGCCTTGATGGTTTCCATGCATCTCTGTTCGATTTGACACTCGTTGCACGCGAAACACGCTCGTTCTCGCGAGCCAAGTCTCATAGGGACTTTAGTTACTTTCCATCTTGATATTTGCTTTTGGCAAACGTATAGTACTCACGCTCCGTTTATCGACAGAATGCCATTTTCGCGCCAAGAAGAAAGCATTTTCTCCATGTTGTTCACTCCGAATTTGTTATATTTACTGTGTATTTCCTACTTTCCCTTATTATATTGGAAGAACATGATGAGAATGCGCTTAATGTGATAAGCCTCGTTCAGATTAGTCGAATTACTTGTATTCAAGCGGTTTGAATTGAAGTAATTGAAAATCTTGGTTAATTTAGTGGAATGTTATTTGAATTCAAGTACAGTAATAAAAAGCGTTCGTTGTTATACGTACTAATTCTTGGAAATGGTCAGCTCGAAATGGACTTCAAGTATGCTGAACGAGATAAACTGTGATAAAATTAAATCAAATCTAATCCTTTTAATTCATATTTTTTTTCCAATTGAATTTATAGAAATTAATGTCAAATGATTGTGGATGCTAAATAATGCATGACTTAATTTGAAGCAATAGATAGAAGAAGGACTGTTTTTATATTTCTGAAAAATAAAAAATAATTCTTTAATAATTATTCTATTATTTTTAAATAAAAATCATGCATATTCATCCACATAATTTGCATATTGCATACTCGTGTTATTAAAAATTTTATGAAGAGAATATCGAATGTCTGAAATATTAGAAGTTTAAATTTTGTATCTTATACTTTTTACTTATTTCTAGCTTGAAACTTTTGCGAAATGTTTAATATACAGAAACTAAATATCTTTGTTACAAAAATATTTATGCATTTATAAAAAAATTAATTTATTAAAATGGCATCTCTAGAGTGCCAAAAAGAAACTTTACTATTTTTATCGTGTACGTGCATAGATTATAAATAATAAATATTCAAATATTCAAAGCAAAATATTCCAATTCATCGTTCATCTATTATTTCAGGAACAGGAAGAAACATTATTGCGAAAAAAATTGGGAACCTTAGATTTTAAGGGTATTTTCTTTCGAACGATAAATATTAAAAGGATCTTTTATATAGAAGATAGATTGCTTTATTGGCTGGAAACAGGTGATTATACAATGCATTCTTTACTGCCGATGACCCAAGACCAATGGCAATGGTTCGTAATTAACTGGCACCATTAATTAACTAGAGCGTTCCGGATGTCGCTGACCTTGATCGACTCGAGATTGGCACTTCTTTCAAACGATTCATCGAGGAGTCGATTAAAAATTTAATCGTCAAGCTTGCGAATGAATCGATCAAACGTGTATTTTGATTTGTGGACTAAAGAAGTATATTTATATTTTGCATAATGCACGTGGCAGACATCTGTTATTATTCTATTAAGGCGTTGATTGAGAGATAGATGTTGATTGATTACGATAGGATTTGATTATATTAGATTTAGTTTATTTTAAATAAAAGAGCAACTCAAAATCTTTAAAGAACATATATTGATTATTTTAATTTTATAGTATAATATTTTGAATGAATGATTTGAAAATAAAATACAATGCATAAGTGAATAATTTTGAAATTGGTGATGTTGAAAATGCTAAATTATTGAAAAAGTCGCAAAAATTTATAATAATAATTTGAATAGTACTTCAAAAAATTTGCTTATTCAGATTTTAGCAATTTATTAAAAACGATGACTATTTAATATACTCTAACATATATTTATCTATTATCAAATCTAATTAATACGATGAAATAATCGTATGGAAATTATTTTTTTTTATAGAACTTCAAAATCTATATGAGTTCAAGATTAATTAAACAACAAGGTTATTACGTATTATTTTATATATTTTACATGACATTATCTTTTCGTTTATACTGAAATAATTTCATGGTTTTGGAAACTTTAAATCTGTAACACATAATTAACCAGTGAATAGTTAACCTCTGCTCGAAATAATCGCAGGTACTGTTACTAGTTTGGCCTTCTGACAGACTAATTTATTTGCTCTTGTAGTTTAATCGTGATATTATTTCGTTAACAGCATAATTTATATTGTGGGCAAAATGAGTTATCAAAGATTTTTTAAATAAAAACTAATATAAAATTAGAAAAAATAAAATAAAAAAATTTTTTTATATTATTAAAAGTTTTAAGCGAATTTTTGAAACTTGTTTAAATTCAAATAATGTAATTGGATATCAATAGATATCTAAAATAGCAATCGAAGATGTATGTTGGAATGTCTATAACAATGAGAGAAATTTTTAATAAATTATTAAATCATGTACTTTCATCTCCCACATTTTGATTAACGATATACATTTCAGTATACGAAATACAAAATTTCTCAAAAGTCTCTAAAAATTTTAAAATTTTTCATTGCTCTACTTCTATTTCATTTTTATTATTACTTTTCAATAGCGCATGTTTCTTGAAATTTATAAACAATATAATATAAATTCGTAAATGATAAAAATATAAAACATTTCGTTACGTTCGATTCATATTGGCAAAATGGTTTCAAATTTTTTGAATACAGTTAATCCAAACAAGTTAAAACTTTATTTGAAAGAATATTTCGTATCATATGAATAAGTTCATATTAGCAAAAATTAATTTCAAATTACAAGTTATTCTCTTGAATAACTTGATTAATCTGAATGAGAATTATAGAAATTTTTCGTTCGAGAAATTATTCGAAGAAGAAATTAGCGGTCCTCGTGGCCCGAAATATCAGATGCAAGGAACTCTCGGACAACTCTCTAGAAAAAGAATTGCTTTCTCTTTTGATCACGTTCGTCGACAAAAAGCAAACGAGGAAAAGGCGATGTCCTCGCTCGCAGTCGAAAAAGCATCGAGTGTGACGGGTTACTGTTATTTCAAGCTGCATGCCGTTGTTTGTTCTTTCCGTGTCTTATTTGTAACTGGCTGTACACATTGAGTGTTATACACGAAACATAGTGTATCTCTTTTCGAGGTCTAACCGTCCGGTTTACAATAGTCGCGTGCCACTAATGTACTTTGACCGTTGCCAGAACTCCTATTCCACTAAATATTAAGAGGAAACAGGCCAATTATTGTAGAAAATCTAACTTTTAAAAGTTAAACATGGAATATAAAACGTGTAATTAAATTAATATATTTTTAGGATAAACAGTTAAGTTTTTACTTAGCTATGTAGATCATTGTAGTAATATAGATATGTATAAATTATAGAAAATACTTACAAAAATTTTTTCCAAGTCAATATAATTTATTTTCGTTTTAGAAAATATAATGAGATTAATAGAATAAAGATTTAATTATAATGCAGTATAAAAAAAATTGTAATAAATATAACAAGTAAAATTCTAAATTATAAGCAACTAGATAATTTAAATGAGATATAAAATATTTTTATTTATAATATAAAAATTCTTAATCAACTTAATCAACATTAATAGCAATTAGCATTTGTTAATCTTCGTAGAATTAAATAGACAATAAATAAATAAAGAATAAATTAAAATATTTCTTATTAATTTCATTAACTTATCTTATACTTATTAATTTAATGTATAGTTCATTTATTATTCTATCTAAATTTATCTGTTCAATGCTATTGAATTGATCGATATCCCAATTGTTTCAGCATCGAATACAATTTGATGACACGGCTACCCGTACCTTCGAATATCCAAGCGAGGCATCGATGCTGGAGGGTGAGAGCAATGTGGATGGTGAAACTTCCGGTTCCGTCGAGCAATCAACTCCGATCAGTAATAAAACGTCCTCGACCAATTCGGCTACCAGCATGTCAACCCTACTCGGTAATTTTAATCATTCTTTCCCGTTAAAACAAGCCTCTACATATTTTTATTTCCCTTCTTTTTATTTTTTTATTCAGATTCGAAATTTCTATTCAAACATAAATTTTTCACTCTTTACTGTATATGTCGCACATGTTTCTCTCCAATTTATAACCACATTGAAAGCTAATGTTTGTTTCCTGCAGGTGGTAGTGGTGGCCTAGCCAATTACACTCCTAGCAAAGTCGACTTGACATCAGAAGGATTCGAGTTGGGTGTAACCAGAGCGATGTCCTCGAATTTGGCAACCTCGACATCATCGTGTCCGATAACCACGACAACATCCCAACCAGAGAACGAAACCGAAGTGGATTACCTGAAACCAGCTCAAGACGCGGGTGCATGGGGTTCCGAAACGACCGGTGATCTGCTCTATTGACGCGACTGAAAAAAGCCGAGAAAAATACGCGTGAAGCGAGAAATATATTGCTAAAAGCTCAAAGCTCTCGAATCAGAGCGAGGAATCTGAAAATTCCGACTAACTATTTAGAAGACTAATTGCAAAAAAAAAAAAGAAAAAAAAGAATTTTTCTTTCCTTTTTTTCGTAGGCACGAAAGGAAGAGTCTTTTATAGAGAAGCGAATGATTATTATAGGAAAAAAAAAAGAAAAATAATGTTCGAGGTTTTTTCGAGCGCTCTCGAATGAACGTCAACGTGACGATTGCTCACCTTACCATTATAAGAGAAACTGTAACTTTTCAAGAAATGCATCACGCGATGCGTTCACGATCGAGATAAATTATATTTACATAGGATAGTTCGGTGTCATAAGAACTGCGCGCAATACTCTTTCAATAATTCAAAGGATGAATCAAAAAAAAAAAAAAGGGCGAAAAAGGAGAGTAAAAATCCATTCGTGAACGCGTCGAAAGAGAAGCAATCCTTTCTTAGATAGTTAAGCTGGAGAAACAATCCAGCATCATTCCAAGTATATGCATTTACTTTGTATTATTATGATTATTAACGAAGTGAACAGACTTTTCCTAAGTAACTGTGTAACTGAAACTGCCAAGACGTATCAGTGCTTTTTTTTTCTTTTTTGATAGCACTTTAAACGGAGAGCCCAGTGATCGGTGAAAACAGAAAAGAAAGAAAGGAAAAAACGAGCATATCATCTTTTTGGTATACTTTTTTATAACAAACGAAGAGAAGTCGACGATGGAACTGAAAATTTTGTACCCTTTTTGAGATTACTTTAACGCTGAGCCGTTTAACGTTCAAGCTGTCAATCAAAGGCCAGAGTTTTATGCAGGATTTAAAAAAAAAAATTATTGATTGAATGTAAAAAAAAAAATCGATTAAGAAAAAAACATTAAAAATTTCGAATTTAAATTTTTGTAAAAGATTTAGCCAAAGTAGAGTATAAGTCTACTTAATATATTTAATATTATATATATATATACAATAAGTCGACGTTTTGGTCCAGGAATAATCTTGCAATTGTAAATTCCGAAAAATTCATTATTTATATAAATATATGTTAAATCATACCAATATCTTTTATGGATGCTCAAGATAAGATATTAGATATGTATGCGGTATAATTTTGTTGAGTTTGTTTCGTTTTTTTTTTGTTTCTTATACATTTGGACGAGGACCAAACAAAAAAAACCAATATGTAATAGATATAAAAATTACGAGAAAAAATTAATTTGTTAATAACGAATGTTAATTTTAAGCAAATCAAATTTTGTATATACTAAATTATTATCAATCTCAAAGTTTTATTTAGTTTATGTTATATAATTAAATTGCTTTGAGATTGATTTATTATGTGTACTTTTGTTTCTTTTTCGTTGTCCATAATATTTGAAGTGGTAACACAAACGTCGAAAAATTAAAAATGTTATGTTGATTCGCGTGTTTGAAGTATGATTGCGACAGTATGGTTAACTTTCGATTAGAATTTAATCGCGTGATCGCGGACTGATTCAAGGGTAAACGTGCGATATGATGATAATAATTAACGATAAACATGCATCTATACATTGAAATAACAATTGTGTTCCAATTTCCGTCACAGTATTTAATGAATATTGTTATTTCGATTGCGTATTTCGAGACGCAATCGTTTTTTCATTTAATTTCATTGTCATTCGATCGATGCTTGATGGGTCTGTGTCACAGCGTTACATTTTACACTGTGATATTTTTATTATTTTTTCATAATAATGATATATATATATAATTGCTTCCAAATATTTTAAGAAACCAGTACCGTGTCGACCGATCAGTTTGTATTTTCATAATACTATATAACGGAGTGAACGAGATTACGATGATTGAAACATTCCAAATTCTAAAATCATGCATTTTTGCTTTCAATCTGATCGCACGATTGTGAGTCGATGTAATCTCGCTACTCCGGTCGAGGGAACTCCGTATTATTTCTGTAAATTATCGCTGTACAGTATGGAAAGGCATCGTCATTCAAGTAAAGGATTATAAAAGGAAATAGTATATTAAGATTATCCTTCTTATTATTATTATTCTTATGATTATTCTCATTATTATTATTGTCATTATTATCCGAAGCTTGAAGACACAATTACCTTATTGAGTATACTTACAAGTTAGAAGTATTGTGTGATGTATCGTCTGTGTGTTATTAAAGTATTCAAGTAATAAAATGAAATAAGTATGCCCGAATTATTATGTCGTCATGCCTATCTTTTTGGCGTGTCTTATCAGACTCCCAAATGAAAAATAGGAATGTACTATCAAAACTATTCTTATTTATTTAAATAAATATATACAGTTTATTGAACAAATAAATAATATTTCAGTCAATTCATCCAAGAATACAATTGCACATCCTTATAAATATCTAAAACTTGTGTTATTTATATATTGATGTGTAATATTCTTCTTCCAAATCATATAAATCTGCAGCCATATCATCTCTTAAAGATGCTAATTTTTGATCACATTCAGCTTGTTTTGTCCTAAATAATTTACTATTTTGTGCTATAGCTTCATTTACTGATGGAAAATCGTTGAGTATCAAATACTGTTTTATATCAGATACAAGTTTCATTAAAGATTCTCCAGCACGAACAATATTCGCTGCTCTGACATGCATTTCATAAGTATCTTGTTCACATTGTGTCATACGAGATAATTGGGAATCACTTTCTCCTTTGGCTAACTTTATAATTTCTATAAAATAGTAAAAATAATTTAAAATTCTTATAAATCTAAATAATTATCGTTAAGTTATAGGTTAGATTTGATAAATCATAAATATATTCAATAAAAAAAAAGTATAAATAATTTTAATTTAAAAGAAAACAATGAATTAAGAAAGATATTATTATATTTTCTAATATAAAATTACTTTTTATATAAACTTTATTATTGCATATTATTTAAAAAATTAAGGTTAGAAAGACCACCTTCAAAATTTTCAAGCATAGACTTCACATCTTCCTTTAATCTCGTAGTGTAAGATTTCAATAAAGCTTCTTTACTTTGTGGCAATGCTCGTTGTGCAGCCATTATTTAACACTAAAAATTAAATTTTATTGTATAAAAACGTATTTAATACACTACGAAAATTCAAACCACTAAATAGAGATTTTTGAATATGATAGTTGTAATGTTTATGAGTAGAGGTCGCTGAAATCAGTATTAAAGTCGGTATAGCAGTCAAGTTTAATTCTCGAAAATTCATAAGCTGATTGATTTACTCTTTTATCTAGTTTGTCTTCAAACTGTTCAAATCGTTTCATGACTACCATCAGTTGATGCGATTTTATCGACCGGACACATGTATACACTAACTCAAAATCGCAATCATCTCGAGAACGAGTGATCGATAATCTTCTTGAAAAAACACGAGAAATCTCGAAATTAGATTTTTGACGAGACTATCATTCACAAGTGAAGCATAAGGTCGAATCGTTTATATATTGATTTTCTAGAAGAAACCTAGACAGAAAGCCACCTATCCCCACTACGATCCTTGAAAACCGGGATGAAATCAATAGAAAGCTCACGCGAACTCTCCGTCTTTGGTAAATTCATTCGCACGCGAAATTTCACGGGGTATCACGCAGGGAGGAGCGTCGAGGCCGGGTAAATGCGATGGAGAACGTAAGGACACTGTTTTAATGCCGCGTACGTCGCGTTTCGAAAGGGAAACCGAGAATATCGGGTTATCCCCTCGAAGTGCGCCGTTCTCGGCTTGTGAAATCTCGTACAAGGATAAAATCATCATTCTATAAATTAGTGATATTCATTCGTAAACGATCAGCGATCAACGACGATGGCTGTGATTTACATAAAGAAAGTGCGATACTCAGCATTGTGGTCTTGGGGTGTGTCGTAAAAAAAAGGAAAAGTAGAAAGTTTAAGCTCGTTTACACGAATAAATGACAAAATTTGACGAACGTCGCGATGATAAAGCTTCTAATACTTTTAACATTGACGAAAGTGATCGGAGGTTCGTTACCTCCCGACGATGCCGACAATGTGTTGCATATCGGTGGCATTTTTCCGATAGGAGGCAAGGGCGGATGGCAGGGTGGCCAGGTGAGTAATAAATATTATATTATATTATGTACATTATATTATATAAATATTATATTTCTTATTTAAAATTTTTTATGTAGCATTTTTTTATTTTTTATCAATTATATTATTAATATTGCCTTAAGCTCATATATATCCTTTAACTTTTAAATAAAATTAGAAAATTGTATCCGATTTATAAACATTTTGAATCAGATTTAATTTTTTTTTTACAGAGAGACTTTTTGTTTCAAGAAAATTGATAATAACTTCAGTTTTCACTTATACTTCTACTTGTTAGATGAGATAATTTTAATTAAAATTTTAATTAAAAATGACAATATTTTTTTCCTTTTCTTTTATATAAAATATTATATAAAAATTAATGAACATTCCACTTAATAGGCTTGTATGCCAGCTGTAAACCTGGCTCTCGATGATGTTAATCATGAAAAAAATTTGTTACCTGGATTCATATTGAAGCTTCACTCAAATGATAGCCAGGTATATGAAATGCTTAATAATATTTTGAAAAAAACACTATAGACACAATCATAGCAGAAAGATTTCTTTAAATTTTTGTATTATTATTTCAGTGTGAGCCAGGACTCGGTGCCTCGGTCATGTATAATCTATTATACTATAAACCGCATAAATTAATGTTGTTAGCTGGATGTAGTACTGTTTGTACAACTGTTGCAGAGGCAGCGAAGATGTGGCATCTAGTTGTGGTGAGTGTCAAAAAGGATTATTTAAAAAAAAGAAAAAAAAGAGATAAAAATAAATTATTATATAAATTACGATCTTTAGTTATGTTATGGTGCATCATCGCCTGCATTGTCCGATCGAAATCGGTTCCCGACGCTTTTTAGGACACACCCATCAGCTACGGTGCATAATCCTACGAGAATCAAATTGTTGCAAAAATTTGATTGGTCTCGAGTGGCAATCTTGCAGCAAGCCGAAGAAGTGTTCATATCTGTAAGATCATATCTGTAAGATCTCTTATGCAAATTAGTAAACTGGATTTTTATTTAAATACATATTTTTAATATTTTATATATATATTATATTTCACATATAATTACATTTAAAATGAGATATTGTTATATTGTTACATTGAAATATCAGATGTGTGATAAATAGATCTTTTGTAACAAAAAGTTACAAAAATGAATCAATTATAGTAAAACACATATTATTCATTATATTATGCATTATTATATATTACATTATAATACAAATTATACATATTAGCTGAATTTGTATTTGTACAGAAGTTGTATAAAAATCCTCAGTTTACGAATTAATATTTAAATTTTTAAACACGATTCAAAATTATTTTCTATTTTTACTTTTGTCTTTCTCTGTTGACAGACTGTAGAAGATTTAGAAGCACGTTGCAAAGAAGCAGGGATAGAAATAGTTACACGCCAAAGCTTCTTGTCTGATCCATCTGATGCCGTAAGGAATTTACGTAGACAAGATGCTAGAATCATTGTTGGTTTATTTTACGTAGTAGCCGCGAGGAGAGTTCTTTGCGAATTGTATCATCAAAATCTTTATGGAAAAAGTTATGTGTGGTTTTTCATTGGTTGGTACGAGGACAATTGGTACGAGGTAAATTTAAACGAAGAAGGAATTACTTGCACAAAAGATCAAATGAGGCTGGCAGCTGAAGGGCACTTGACGACCGAAGCTCTGATGTGGAATCAGAATAATGACACGACAATCAGTGGGATGACTTCCGAGGATTTTAGGCAGAGATTGAACAAAATGTTGAAGGAAGATGGATTTGATATCGATAATAATCGTTACCCTGAAGGATATCAAGAGGCACCTCTCGCTTATGATGCAGTTTGGTCAGTAGCGCTAGGTATGAAATCAAATTACTATCAGCAGGGCCACATTTATTTCAAAGCGTATTAAGCTAATACACGTACATTTTATTGTATTTCTTATTCACAAATAATAATATAAAAAATAATTTAATTATAGTTGTAAGATAAAATAATTCTTTTTAAACATTAAATATAAAAGATTATTGAAAATAGAAACGTAAAATTTAATTAAAGCTTTCTTATTCATAAAAAAAATTAACAACAAATTGATCAAATATTATTTAGAAGGAACAATTAGTATGCAATTTGGTTTATAATGGAAATATTAATTTTCATTTATAATAAATGTATATGAAGTAATTGAAATAGATTTATTTTAGTGAAATTTTAATATCAATGATATTGTGTCTAAGATGTTCAACAGTATAAATGCGACCCTGAATATCAGTAATGATGGGATCAAGCTTAATATTTACTTATAAATCCGATGCAAAAGATTTTATTTTTTCCGTATAAAAGTATTTGAAAATATATCTCTTCTTTTTTTCGAAATACTTAAAAAAGATTCTTTAAAGAATCTATATTCTGCAATATACTTGATTCCATCGCTAGTTATTAATCATGGAAGAATTTTTCTCTCATATGTTTCCTGTTTGAACCGCAGCTTTCAATAAAACAATGGAGAAGCTGAGTAAGCAAGGAAAGAGCCTAAAAAACTTCAGTTATACTGACAAGGAGATAGCAAATGAAATTTACTCGGCGATCAACTCCACTCAATTTTTAGGAGTATCTGTACGTGACTCGGCTAAAAGTAGAAATAATATGCGAAGTCCTTTATTTCAAGTGGCGCCGATCTTTAATCGATCCTCGTATGTACTATAGGGATACGTTGCCTTTAGCTCACAAGGTGACAGAATTGCATTGACCCAAATCGAGCAAATGATCGATGGAAAGTACGTTAAGTTGGGATATTATGATACGCAAAGCGACAATTTGACATGGAGGAACATGGAAAGGTGGATCGGTGGTAAAGTACCACAAGATAGAACCATTGTGAAGACTGTTCTTAGGACGGTCTCATTGCCTTTATTTATTTGCATGGGGACTATATCTTCATTGGGAATCATAATAGCTGTGGCATTGATCATTTTTAATATATGGAATAGACATAGAAGGTATATTATATATATATACATATAAAATATAAAATTATAATTATGCTACATATTTATATATCAAGAATATAGAAAATATCTTTTACATATGTACATATATATGACTTCATAAAATTTCTCTATTTACATTCCAATGATTCCTAAATTTGAACAAGAGTAGAATATTTTTTAAAATGAACCTCTTTTTTAATCCAATATCTTCCTTAATAATTTTTTAAAAAGATTGATATTTTTCTTTACAGGGTTATAATGTCGTCACATCCTGTGTGCAATACTATAATGCTGATTGGAGTTATAGCATGTTTCGTGTCGGTGTTTCTATTAGGAATTGACGGTAGATTCGTCGCAGCTTGGGAATATCCAGCGGTCTGCCAAGCTAGATCTTGGATGTTGTCCACAGGTTTTACCTTAGCATTCGGGGCGATGTTTAGCAAAGTATGGCGCGTCCACAGACTTACGACAAAGACAAAAGCTGATCAAGCAAAAGTAAGTGATCGAAAAAAGGACAAATGCGGTTTAACCGCGGTTGAAAATGTTATAGAAAATTGAATCCAAATGAAACCCAATCGATTAGTGAATTAACAATTTGATTAATATTTCTAGTTTGTCACGCAGTGTGCCCGTCCCTGCATGGTTTGCAGATCCTGCTCGTATGACCCTCAACTTTAACATATTCTCGATTCTTTTTAGTTGTTCATGGCTAAACAAAAAGTTTCGTCCATACAGAAGAAAATTCAACCATGGAAGCTGTATACGATGGTAAGCGGATTGTTGGCAGTGGATATCGTTCTGTTAGTCTGTTGGCAAGTGCTTGATCCTTTGCAAAGGAAGATGGAGACATTCCCGTTGGAACTACCTCCGTTTGGTGATGATGATGCAAGGATCAGACCGGAATTGGAACATTGCGAGAGCACACACAATAACATTTGGCTTGGTAATGTTTTACATTGAGTAATAAATTTATTTCTTTAACGGAATTAACTAATGAAATTGATTGATTTTTTATTTTAATTATTTATATATAAGGGAAAAATTATTATGGATATAGGAAAATGCATACTGTAGATTGGTAATTTTGTTTCAAAAAATAAATTTCATTAAGCCTTGCGTACTTTTTCCAGGTTTGATTTATAGTTACAAAGGAATTATCCTGGTGTTCGGATTGTTTTTGGCGTACGAGACGAGAAGTATCAAAGTGAAACAGATCAATGATTCCAGATACGTTGGGATGTCGATATACAACGTGGTCGTTCTCTGTTTGATCACAGCTCCCGTAACAATGGTGATCGCTAGCCAGCAAGACGCCAGTTTCGCTTTCGTTGCACTCGCCATTATTTTTTGTTGTTTTTTAAGCATGGCGCTGATCTTTGTGCCTAAAGTGATCGAAGTGATCAGACATCCGAAAGATAAGGCTGAATCTAAGTACAATACCGATGTGGGTATGTCGAAAGAGGACGAGGAAAAATATCACAAACTTCTTAGCGAGAATGCCGAGCTTCAGAAACTTATTGCCGTGGTAAGGAAATTGTTTGATGTTTTTCTTTTTGGCAATGAGTGATAGAATCAAGCATATTTCGAGCAAACTTGAATATTGATCAGATCAGATTCAAATATTTAATGAAATAAGCATAATTTTGAGAAAGAGAAATTACTTTTAAATACATTCGAACTTGTATCAACTTTGTACTTTCTATGAATGGATATGAAAATGAAGAAAATTCTAAATAAAATCTAAAGATGGTCATTACATATTGAGTTTGATTTGTTTACAACTATCGACAATCTCTTATCACGAGGTTCATTTTTCTTCAGAAAGAAGAGAAGATCAAATTTCTGAAACAGACTTTGGCCGAGCGAGATGCGTTGAAAGATGGGAGCGGAAACCTTCCGAAGGATTCGCTGATAGTCGCCGATTTCGTAACAGGCGAAGGAACTTCGGATAGCGCAATCGGTGGGGGTATTTCTGTTTATACACAATCATCTCGAGCTTCTGCTTCTGATTTTGAGTTTTCAGGATCGTACTTGTAGATCGTGGATTTATGTTCTGTTCTTTCTATAAGTAGAAATCGTAACGAATTTAAGAAAGTGGGACCTAAATGGATAAAAAAGCATATTGTTTCTTTCTTACGACGTTTACTTTTTGATCTTTTTATTAATCCATCGAATCACGCGTTGTAGTTTCTCTCTCCTCTCTCTCTCTCTCTTTCTCTTTGTCACAAATTATTATTGGACGCATGTGAAAGTTTTAATTTCATTATACATGAATGGATTGTATTATTTTAGAAAAAATAATTTATTTAATGTTAATTAGTGTAATTGTTATTGTTTTCGATGAGTTTTTCCTATCGTTGTGATAATTATTGAATTCCTTTGTTACAAATACTCAATTTTTGTTCACAATATATAGATGCGTGATTTTTCAAAGTTTCTTTATAGATTAGAATTCCGTTTTGTAAAATACAAAATAAATAATCTAATCAAGTAAATATTTATATACTAGGATACATTCAAAATTTATTTTATGTGCAGTTTACTATTATCCTGGCTTGGTACGATTTGCCACAACTTTCTTCAATTTAAGAAGAATCTTTTTCTGAATTGCTTCTTTTAATTTTTCCAATTATTGAATATTCTTATATAAAACTAAAAATGGAAAAAGATTCTAATTTTTAAACGCTTTGAAAAATCATTGTTGTGTCTGCATATTTTGATAAAAAATAAAGTATATTTTATTACAGTATTTTATATTTAGTAAAGGAATTCAATTGCTAATACAAATATATATTGGATGAAAAGTAATCGAAAACAATAACGATTATATAAATCATATATATAATCGATTAAATAAATCATTTTTCGTAAAATGACAATCTATTCGTTTATAACGAAATCCGAAATCAAAACTTTTTACGCGTATTCCTATTTATATCGCACATCATATAAATTCAATTCGTTTCAATTTTGAACGAAACTTCGAAAGTTGAAAAATGACGCACCGAAGTGGGAAAGCAGAAACAAGCGACTCGTTAGCTCGAGACAGCTTTGTTTCTTAATTCATTGTTCGATGTGTAATATATTATTCGCCTTTTCTTGGGGCGATGCACTCTTTTTATGTACTTGGTGTCTAAACGTATAAATATTGAATGTAATGTATATAACAAGTCAAAGTATTAGATGTGCGTATGCGTAGTGAGATTAATAAAGCATTCTCAATGTAAAAGTAAATCCATACGCGCGAGATACTAATTGAATATCGCTGATCACATACAAATTGTTGGCCTACAATTGTCGCGCGCCTTGTTCTCGTTCACAACGACCTTTTCGTTAATTCGAGAGAGTCATTATTGCACAATTGCAGATATTTCCGACTATTGGGATTTTATTATTATACAGATATTTGTACAGAAAAGTTTTATCGAACGAATATCGATATCTTGATTCAATCACGTAAATTTCTCATCTAAGTTCTCTTGAATATCGATATTGATCGATATTCGATGTTAATCGATATTCGATGCTGATCGATATTCGATACGGGAACATCGCATAAATCGATTACGTAAGACGGACCAAACACTTCGTAAAATATATTTGCTAATTGTTAACTTTCGAATTTTTTATGCAAATTGTGGAATTGTCGAATTTTGTTGGCGAGACACGTCAACGTGGCAAATGGCACTATGATTCGAATTTATTCGCGTACGGTTTATACGGGTCCAAAAAAAGAAAAAAATAGAGAAAGGAAACACAGAGGAAAGAAACGTTCTCATTAATTCGCGAATGTTATATTTATAACACCTTCCACACGAGGTAAAAAAAGATATTTGATTTATTGTACAGTTTGAATCGCAATTAGCATCACGAATATTTCGTTTGCTGCAGGCCTAAATTCTTTTTTTATATGATTCACGCATGATTTGCAACAAATTGCAGTTAAATCTCGTTAGACAATAACCTGGTCGTTTCCGAGACAGCGTCAATATCGATATGTGAACCTCATGAAGTTTGCTCCCAAATTACGTATAACGAAACGTTGCACGGCACGCGAAATTGGTGTTTCGATGAAGAAAATGATGTTTATACGCGGACAACAAGATATTACATACTCACGCAAAAAACAACGTGCTAACGAGATTTAAACGCTTCAACATGTTGCGCCATTCATAAATAATTTGGGAGTCTTGATGAGGTGGATCGACAATTATTTATGGCCAACCAACGTTTAATCTTTCAGATTGCACTCTTAATAATGTAAAATATATAAATATGATGCTCCACTCGAATATCAATTATTTATGAATGGGCAAGAAAACAAAAATCTGTACGCTTATACCGCACAGATATCTGAAGGATTATCGTTTTTGAATTCTTCTTTTTAGAAACGGACCAGGTTGGCTGAACACAAGAGCCCCGTCGATTAGGATGACAAAAGCAATACGAGCATATAAACGAGCTAAAAGCTCTCACAAGGCAAAAAAAAAGCTATTTCTTTTTCTCTTCTAATATATTAAATGCACACATGCGTAATTCCCTCATACGAAAGTGCATATTCTTATTTTGTAACCGCAAAGAAACCGAGAATCGTGTGATTTGTAACACAAAAAATTCTATTCTGTCGTTGGCATCATCGATGAATTATTTTATCACGCATAGCGTAAGATAAATATCTCTAATAAGAGAGATATTTCAATCGTGTGAATTTTCGAGAGGAATGCAATCATGTTTCTCTCTATTTGTAAACGTGATTTAAACAAATGTTACACAGATTACTTAAAAAGAAATTCAAAAAAGGAACAACTATAAACGATGTGCAATTTAATTTATATTACGATTTAATCGAAAGATATTGTAACAAAGAAGATATTTAAGAATTATTTTATTTAAATGGGATGCCAAAGTTCAAATTTAAGAAATAATACGTGAATATTAAAATAGTTTTAAATCGTTGAGTTCAAAAGATGTTTTACATTATTGATGAGATGGTAATGTGATTTGACTGCAATTCAAATTTTGTCTATACACAAGACGACTTATGTATGTATATCGTAGATTGAGTAAGCCACAAAGCACAACTTTTTCGTATGTGCATTTCAATTTCGTCACTCTACGTATACATGATATTTATAGAAAAATTTTACGAACGTTTCTGTTGAATCGTTTCTAGTGTAATTATTATCGCGCTCATCTATGCATTTTTTACTATACTTCTTCGACCGACTGTCGCGCGAATCGCGCTTGACTAAAATATTATATGATATAAATATACTAGTCTTATTGAACTGTTAAAGAAAGTATCATATATATGTATGTTAGAATATGGAGATATATTTATTTTTAAGTTTTTAAATTATAAAATATTCGTTAAAAATTCTTATATTGTATATGTTATTGATAACCTTGCGCTTCGAAAAAAGCGTCCGCTCTCGAATCGATCAATCGTTCACGGATCTTTGCTGTGTTACAATTTCATAGTCGCAACGCTGTGCGTTCGAATTTATAATTGAAAACATTAATCTCGCGTGAATATATCGTTGTGATTTTACACAAGTTTACATGAAACCAAATGAACTTCATCGTTTCGAAACATTAAATGATGACTCGTATAATTCTCCAAAAAAATACGTATATTTAATACATCATAGATCCATATGGCGATTATGAAAAATATGTAGTACAAATGAAATACAATTGTATTAAAAAATCAAATAAACTTAGTTACAATTTAAGAATAAAATTGGTGCTATTATGATTTGGAAAGATTTAAGTGAATTTAAATAGTTAGAATTGTCACGTGATAAGCAGTCAGCATAGAAACGGAAATTTGTGGCGCATGTCAGCCGCCATATTCGTTATACTCTCGCTTATACAAAATCAGAAGGCGCGCGCGGTAAATCGTGTTTTTGTAATACATTAATTTTAGTTTTAATTTGAGAAATGTCATTTAGTACTGGATTCGGAGGAACAACTTCGACACCTGCTCCTGCATTTAGCTTTGGTGTTACAGCTTCTACTACGGCGACACCAGTGAAACCGGGTAAGTTGTCTACTTTTAGGTTAAGTCACATTTCACTTCTTCTCTTGTTATATATAAGTTACTTTTTCGAATATATTTTCAACAAATTTGCCATTCTGTGATTCTTATTGGGTCAAAATGTATTAAATGTTTTATATTTTTTGTAAAACTTATTATTGTAGATATATGTAAAATATCAATTTAAAAAACACTCCATTTTTCAATGTGCTGCCTCATCACAATGCCTACACATATAAATATCTTGTTTTTACATTACTATTTTACGATTCTTTAAGGCTGCATTTTATTCGAAAAAAAATTATTGCAAATTTTTAGTTTCGCATAGAACCACAGCTTGTTTTGTTTGTACTGCTTGAAATCTTATCTAGTAAAGGTTGATTCATTCCAGTACATCCTGGTTCACATTCCATATCTTCTTTTCCAAAGAAAGTACTCTTTCTTTTTGATTTAGTTATAATACATGCTGTGATACAACATAATAAGAATATTATCAATAGTGCAGTTAACAAAGCAATTAAAATCGATGAATGACCTGTAGGTTCTTTAGTAACTGGATGGTATTGTGGTTCTGTTACTGCTATTGCACGTGCAAATGGAGATGTTTTTTCAAAATGCACTAATTTAGTTATAACAGGAGGACTTGTATCCTCTAAATCATACATTTCACTTGGAATTTTACCCATTGTTGTTAACATAACCTCAGCTGTAACATCCTTTTATAATAATAAAACATGTTATAATTTATATTATAATATATACATATATAATAAAAAGTATATATGATAATATAAATAAAATAATAGTAAAGTAATAAAATATATATTATATGTAATTCTTAAATATAAATTATAAAATTAAAAAAATTAAAAGTACCCCAATTGCTACATCTGTTGTACCAAATTCATGTAACAATTCAGTAGACACATCTGAAGATTGATCATCATGACGAAGTACAACCTTCTTATTAGACATCGAAGCTAGTTTTATTAATTTATGAGCAAGTTGTCCATATTTTCCTTCCTGCTTGTTTAAAGAAATGAAATTTTTTGCATATTTTGTATATTTTATTCTGTTAATAACCTTACCTGATTTCCATTTAAGTATGACATGGTTTAAGATTTCGTTTTTTTATTATATTATTTATAATATCAAAAACTTTTTAATAATATGGAAAAATATGGAAATTATGGGATATTTTCTATGTATTTGAATTATTTGCAATACACGTTATTAAATTCTATAAATAAATAAAATGCAAATTATTATCGCGATCGTATGCAAGGCATTTCTATCAAATACATATTAGTTTTTCTATTTGAAGCAATTTCAAATCAATGAAAACAAAAATCAATTTTTGAAAATTATAAAACTTCACACTATACATTTATTATTTCGTAATGCGCTTATTTATCGCAAACGCATTGTTTAAATGTATACATATGTATTTTTTTTTAAATGTGTATATAAATAAATTTATATATACATATATATAAATAAATATAATAATAGTTTTTTTGTATATGAAATATAAATATCTTTTAATAATTGTTATTATCAATATAAAGTTGTCATGTTTTGTTTATTAAATTTATATTCCTCATTTGTAATTTAATATCTTAGCAGGATTTGGAACTTCATCTTTTGCATTTAATACACCATCAACCTCAGCACCCAGTCTGTTTGGTTCTTCTTCGACCCCAGCAGCAGGAGGATTTGGAAGTGGTGCTACTTTTGGATCACCAGCAGCCACTGGTTTTGGTAATACATCAACAAGTGGTTTTGCTTCTGCACCTACATTTGGTGCCACTTCTACCACTGCTTTTGGAACTACTCCAGTATTTGGTAGTACACCTGCTTCATCAGGCACTGCATTTGGAACTACTTCTACTTTTGGTACCACACCAGCCTCCAGCTCTGGCTTTGGTACATTTAGTGCCAATACAACATCTTCTTTAAGCTTTGGTGGTTTCAGTGCATTTGGAACTACAACAACCACATCAGCACCTTCCTTTTTTAAAGGATTTGGTACTACAAATACAGCTCCAACTTTTGGTACATCTACAGCTTTTGGTGCTTTTGGTACAAAGCCAGCAACTACAACTACATCTACTGGTTTTGGTGGTTTTGGAACAGGTAAATATTAATCAAATCATATTTTTGATTATCTTATATTTTTAATTACATATAGCAAACTATTTATGCACAGGATTTACTGGTTTTGGATCTGGTTTATCACAAACACAGCCCCAGTTTCAACAGCAACAGCAACAACAACAAACTGCTAATACTTTATCCGAAGCATTATATAATGCTGTATTTAATTGTCAATTGTATAATGATGAACGTGACAATATTATTGCAAGATGGAATCTTATACAAGCTTTATGGGGCACTGGAAAAGCTTACTATTACATGAATGCACCACCTATTGAACTTAATCAAGAAAATCCACTCTGTAGATTTAAAGCCATTGGATATAGTCGAATGCCTGAAGCTGACAATAATGATGGTCTTGTTGTACTTTGTTTTAACAAGAAAAAAAAGGATGTCAAAGAGGGAGAAGTACAATTGATCAGTTTTATGAATAATATTTTGGGAAATAAACCCAACTTAACGCTTACAATAGACAATATTAAATCAACTGGAGAAGATAAAAGTCAAGTGACCATTTTTGTCACTGAGAAAGGAATTACAGGAGCTCCAAGGAAGATTCCTGCTAATGAATTAGTTACATATTTATCACAACCAATGCAAAAGCAACAATTAATGCAAAATGGTGTAGAAGATATATTACCTTTAGTCAAATTAGATCCAGCACAACTTAAAGAATATTTAGATAATCCACCTTGTTCTATTGATTTACGATTATGGAAACAAGCTCAATTGGATAATCCTAATCCAGAACTTTATATACCTGTGCCAATGATTGGTTTTCAACAAGTCAAGCACAGATTAAAATGTCAAGAAGAAGAAACAACAAGACATAGAAATTTTCTAGATATGGCAGCTGAAGAAATACAAAGATTACAAAGACAACATATGGCAATACAAGCTAGACTAAAAGAACATCGAAGAACATTATTAGAACTTCAACATAGAGTATTACAAGTATATAAATATATTTTCTCTGATTATTTTTATTATGATTATTTTTTATTACATATGTATATTTTTATATATTCAAATATTTTTTAAGGTACTTGTACGCCAAGAAATTACACGTAAAGTTGGATTATCTTTACAACCTGAAGAAGAAGTTCTAACGCGTAGGTTCGAAGCCATGCATTCTCAAGTTAGCGCTCCAACTCAATTCAAAGGTAGAATTAGTGAAATGCTTTCTCAATTAAGAATGAGAAATCATATAGACACTCACAATCAAGAAAGGTATGCAATGGATCCTATAGCTCAAGATGATATAAAAACGGTATGTAAATACATAACAAAAATGATAAAAAATAATGAAAATAAAAATATATATAATTTATGTTTTCTTTTTTATTAGTATTTAACAATGGAGCAACATGGTATGGCACAACTTATAGCAACAATAAATTCTGATTTGGAAAGCTTGAAAATTATTAAAGATGGAATGTCTGAAATCCTAATGAGTCATAATATATCGTGAGAGTTATATTTAATATTACGAATTGTTTATGTATTTTTATGAACATAATTGGAGTGATAATTAATATTATTCCGACAACAAGTTTGCAAGAACTTAAATGAAACCTACAATTACAAATAGAGGTTTTATCTTTGTAAATTGACACCATATTTATTTTGAATTTACTTCTTAAATGCAACTATTAACTTTTCTTTTATTAAGAATTAAGTATATCTATTCAAAAACTTTGTTTTGCTTAAAAATAAAATTATTATGATAATTTTTCACGTATTAAATAACTAGTTAATAATGATCGTTAAAATAAAATCAATTCGAAGAAAAGTTCTTAAAACAAGTTGTCGCGAGGTTGTATTATATTCTTCCATCAATGTTATTAAAATGCGTTTGTAATATTTCTTATATCGAAAAAAAAAAATGAAATTTGTTATATGCTAAGAAAAAAAAATAAACATTTTTTATATAAATAATATTTTTTATTGAATAGTTTAATGTTATTAAACACACTCTTTTCATTGCAGAAACGTTCATACTTTTCTTCATGAATACCTTATACATAATACATCTTTATATACATATGATACATAGATGTTGAATATAATATATTGAATAATTTCTTTCAAACTCATTATGATACAGCTACGTTTTCAACCATAATATTTTTTGAAATTTCCATAAAATATGTAATATTTTACATCTTTTTTCTTCTATTTTGTTTGTTAAATTTGGGTTTAACGTATGTATATACAGGTTTCGACAATTATTTTGAATTGATCGAATTACCCGTAAACTTATATCTCAGATTTTTTAATTATTAACGAATTAAGATTGAGCAAATCTTATTCGATATCAAACTTGTTTCTGCTTTATAAGATAGACATTAATGTATTACAATATATATTTGGCTTCACAGTCTAACAAAAACGGACCAACTTTTTTTCATCTTTCTCACCGGTACATATCAATCCTCATCTTCCTTGATTTTTATTAGAGAAATTTCTCTAGTGATCAGCGAATTGAAAATACTTTACGTATACATATATATTTATAAAAAAAAAAAAATACTAATTCCAAAAAAAAAAAATAACATTCTTGCATAATTTTCAAAAATGACATAAAATTAGGAAAACGAAACTACCGGTTATAACTTAAAATATAGATTCAAATTTAACATTCTAGGTCGTCCTGAATCTATGTAAATATTGAAAAATGTTATAATTGAAAATAACATTTTTTAATATTAGGAAGCATCAAGAAAATATTCAAACATTAGGACGGCCTCGAAAGCCGAATATTAGTTATAATCGGTAGTTTAAAACAAATTTTTTTTCAAAACTTAAAATATATATCGATTTGTAAAAAAAACGTAGATCTGTAGGATTTTGAGTGTCTTTCTTATAGATAGCTTTTTTTTATAAAAGCTAACTTCCATGTGATTTAAAATTCTCTTTATTTATTAATCGTTAAATCTAATGGAAGATCCTGCTCCATTTCGACAACATTTTCATTCTTAACTCGAAGATCTTGTCCACAGGTATTGTTCGTATCCACGATGTTACCCCACATATTCTGCAATCCGTACTGCAAATCTACCGTGCCCAACAGATGTCTAAATAAAGGATTCTGTGTTTTAAGAATCAAATCTGAAAGGATCTTTGTTTTTTTCAAAATATCGTTATTATGTACGCAACATTTGTGACGACAACAACAATCGGTGGTATCTTTACAAATCTCTTCCTTGATCGGCATTTGCTCGACTTCCATCTTAAGATCTTCTGCTCGTTTTATCACAGAATGTCTCACAGGATCACTAATCCCAATATTTTCCTTTTTACATGGTGTGCTGTTAATGATCGACTCGATATTTCTGTAATCAACAGAGCTAATTTTACTGGGACATTCAACGGATTCTTCGATCTTAATAGGTGTCGATTGTGTTCCGATGCGAGGCAACGTATCAGGAACATGATGCGGACTGGACTGAGGCGATTGAATCGATTGCGGTGGACTTCCTTTAATGATCGCGTTATTAGAAACATACATAGGATTCACTTGAATTCTTTCCGGTATTATATAACTGTCATCGTAGATCCTTGGATAGATTTTCACTTCCTGTTCGTACGTTTTTCTAGGTGTTATCTGTTCCGGTTCCTTACGTTGGTCGTGAAGATTATACATGTTATTCCACTCAACAAAATTCCTCTGCTCTTCAAAACTATTGCTAGCTTTCGGGCTCAAACTTGACATGCTGCTTTCGATGCTACTATCTTTTTTATCAGACGATTCAGAGTGAGTACTACTACTTTGCTTTTCTGGTGAAACGGTGTCGAACCTTGTCTTTTCCTGAGAATTATTCTCCTCGAAACTCTTCTCTTGCACTTTATCGTTGTTATTTACGTAGTGTCTATATGTTTTTACATGCTTACGCAAAGATGAGGGATCAGTGTACCTCTTCGGGCAACCGGGAACCTTACAACAGTAAGGCTTATCTACGGCGTGAGTTCTGGTGTGCTTGAATCTGTCCGAGGAATTCGAGTAGGCTTTATTACAACCTTCGACAGGACAGACATAAGGACGTTCACCTGTATGGGAACGAGCGTGAATTTTGAGATTCTCCGCTCTGCTGAAACTTTTATCGCATTGAAAACAATGATGCGGCTTTTCATTCGTGTGCGTTCGGACATGGACCAGCATCTTATACCTAGAGAACGAAAAAAACGATGAAGTAAGAATTGAAATTCAATCGACTTGAAATCATGCAAAAAAAAAGAAATGAAAAACTCTTTACCTAGCATTAAACCCACGTTCACCTCTGGCACATCCTTCCCAACCACAATAAAAGAGTCCACGTGGTCCCGGCGCAGCATGCAATCGTGCAACATGTCCTGCCAGCTGTTCCAAGGACGTGAACCAACGACCACAATTCTGCCATCTGTAAATTGGAACGGAATGCGTTAGTTTAATCTTAATGGTGTGATTTCAATTTGTCTCACATGATCATTTCCAAGCATCGGAAGCATAAGTATACGTTGTATGTACATGAGAATACGCAGTCGTTTAAGGATATTGATCTTTGATCGCTCGGTTGTTTCTAGCAATCGACCCGTTTATAAGATAATTATTGTTTAAGGCCAATATCTCGAATCTCGAGTTCTTCCCGTCAATCAATCTATTTATATTACTTATTTTTCCAGTCACTCATATACCGAGAAATTCTAAATATATCCAACACGCGCAAGAAGAATCACTCTGTGCATTTTGATCATTTGATTGATTGAAACCCTAGTGTATCTCTTATTCTTCGAAGAGAAACGTATAAATCTTTAAGAAATTTCATTCGATTCGAAACTTATACGTATTCTTCCCTTTTTCAAGGTTAGAAGAAACAAGTAGCATGCCATCACGTGTACCAGAGTCGATGTATAGAAACGTAATCGGAGTGGAATGGCATTCAGTTGAAATATCGATGCATGATTTACGTCAAGAATGTCCGCCAACCAACCAATTGATACCAATTCCGTCCGTTGTGCAATTGGCGTCGCTTGACATCACTTTATTTAGACGCATGCGCTATTTATCACGCTAAACATCGTATTCTGTGAACGGCCATGTCGTGTAAAAGGTTGTGGATCAAGGTAATGATGCTCACCATCTAATTCCCCGGAACTATATACAATCATTCTTTTTTTATATTATAATTCATTGTTGTTATATTCATGTTTAATGATCTCAGCAACTATACGAGAGGAAGAATTCGTCGCTTATCGAATTTTAGAGAAAATGGAGGATTTGCCACATGACGAATATCGATGACAAAAACACGTTCATGATTACGATAATGAAACAGACATTCCCGAATGCACGAGGTTAGCACATGTAAAATGTAATAAATTATTGGACCACGATAAACGATCACATCTCAACCCAAAATCTCGTCGAAATAAATCATGAACGAAATTTGCAAATATGATATTGCTGAGTAATCAGAAATCTTTATTTCGGGGTTATCGAAATCTGACATTTTCTTTGAAACAGTAAACACTTAGATTTGTCAAAGTCTCGATTCTAGATCTTTAAAAATGATCTACTATTTTTATAGTGTATTTATTATATATTATATATATTATATAATAATATAATACAACATAAATTTTTCAAATCTTGATCCTCGTTTTTTTTGCTGATCCTTATTGAAGGTAAGAATAAAACGAAATTAGAATTTTATGTCTTTAACAATTATATATCATGATTTGAGTTCTGTGCTTATAATGAATAAATATTATATTTATTTCTATTTCTAATCTTTATTTTTTTCTTTTTTTTCTTCTGCAAATTTCTCTTGAGGAAAATTGAACTGAACTATAAATACCAAGAAAAATTACGAAGACGTTTCCTTAAAAACGACTGTAATACATCGTAATTGGAAATTTTTCTGAAATAAGAAGAAGCAAGAAAAAGAAAAAGTAATATGAAAAAAAATGAATACTTTGATATTCCATTGGATATAGGAAATTGATTAGAGCCAGAATGACGTATATGCATATAGATAAATGTGTTACTTAAGAAAAACGCGCGTAAACTACGCGAGATTCGCGTGAAAAATCATTCATAAATCAAATAATTTAAATGAAAAACATAAAAATAAAGCAAAAATGGAGAAAAAAAAATTAGTCGACTGAACGAGTCAATTATAGAAAGAGATAGAAGATAGAGATACAAATAAGTAAGCACTTTGATATTGAGTTTTTTGTTTACTGATAACAAGATGCAGAACCGAAGATGAACATTCGTTTCAGATTTCGTAGGAGGAAAGAGGGAACAGAGAAGCAAATCCACGCTCAATTTAGATAACGTCTCATTATTACGTATTTGTAAACTCTATTTTTCAATGTAGATAAATATGCTCGAAGGTGTTAGCAAAAGATCTTTACGATTCTACATTTAAATTGCATCTCGAAGTTTTCAAGATTTTTTTCGAATAATCTTAATAAAGCTTTTATTATCTTAACTATTAGAATTCTAAGTGAAATAATAAATGAATATATATTTCACAATGATTAGAGTAAATAGATTATTTGATGAATATGATAGTTTAAAGATCTTTTTTTTAGACAAATTATTATATTATTTTTTTCTAAATTTCGATAATAGAGAAATCTAATATTTTTAATATTCATAAATATTTAGCATTAATTGATTGTCCATCTAGTAAAACATAAGAAAGCATCACAACTAACTCTATTTTTTAAATTTTATACAAAATTTTCTTTTATTAGAAACTGAATATCTTTTTCTATATTTTATTTAAATAATTTTTTATATCCTTGACAAAATATTACAAAATTGCTCTGAATTATTCTTTTTGGTATGAATGGTAAGATATGAATTATTTATATCAATTCATATTTTGTAAAAATGTTATGCATATATAAGTTCAGCGATATTTAAATGAAATTATTCAATTATGTCTTAGTATATTATAATCGTAAATATTTCAACTACACCTACCTTGCTTTATTCTATAAAAATTCATTAGAAATCTTATGATCTCACTTGGATCTTTCTTTGATTTTCAGATCTCTAAAGCTTAAGGAAAACAGTGATATAGTTTACCTGCACTTTAGTTGGGCATTCTCTCCACGTCGAATAGAGCCGAGTTCCAAACTGGAGTTGGAGGCGTCTGAATCGCTGTGCACTGGGCTCGGTGGACCACCGTTCGTCAAACCATCAGGCGACACTCCCAAACCCGGCAACGCGGTCGATGGGGAAGTTCCGAGTTCTTCCTCGACCGGCATGCTTCGCGGCCAAACCGGAAGGTCTAGCGGTGCTTGTTGATGCAGGCTGAGACTCCCGTAGTAGTTGATGTTTGGGCTAGTCGGGTAACCGGAAATCGGGCTGTAAAAACCCGGTATCGCTCCTAGCAACGTGCCAGGATAACGAACGGAGCCGTACGCACCAACGTGGCTTGGCATTCTACCCGGAACGTAAACGATCATTTTTATTCTCTTTTTTTTGTATTTTCTTTTTCGTTAATCGAATTCGATCAGAGACGTGCAAACTTCCCCTTTATAAAATTTTTAGACTTTCAATCAAAGAGAATTTTGTAAATGTATGGTATCGATTCACTTCGGTATGAAAAATATGATATACGAATGGATTTGGAAAGTTGACAATAGGTAGACAATATTTTCGTTTATTTCAAATCAATTTAATCTTGCATTTCATCGGCTGCTATATATCTATCCGATCGTGACTGATTCGTATCACTTCTTTATAGATTAAAATTCGTTTTCTTCTTTCGCGATTTTATCGCGTTTTCGAAAGTGTTTCGAAAACGGCGGACGTCTCCTCGTTTCCTCAGACCGTATCGAGGGTAGGAAACGATCGACGCATCGGTGAAAATCACGAACAAGACTTTCCAGGTCTTGCCGGTCCCTTTCTCTGTGTTCGAACCCTCTATCCGAATTATCC
Source organism: Apis cerana (assembly GCF_029169275.1). NCBI lineage: Eukaryota > Metazoa > Arthropoda > Insecta > Hymenoptera > Apidae > Apis > Apis cerana. The sequence goes on along the minus strand of NC_083854.1, from coordinate 3,087,387 downwards.
GTTCCCAACAAGTCGAACACGGCACAGTACGCTCACATATACACTCTCGCCGTAGCGCACACCCTTTTATCGCACTTAGTCCGAGTCCGTATCGTCAGATGTACTTGAACCGATTCGACTTGAGTATACGGTAGCTCAGGAATTGTTTGCTGTACTCGATCGAGAACATAACTAGGCTGGCCCGCAACAGATTCATCAAACGTGGGTATTCTCTCTTCACGGTGGCCGTCGTCTTTCTAGAACGATATTTCAAATCCGATCCGCAATTCCGATCGAGCTTCGTGGCGCGTGGAAAAACACAGCAAATGTTTCGTGGAGAGAGCGTTCGGTTTACTACCGACGCTAGAACACCGTCGCCTTCATCTTTTAGTTTCTTTCTATTATCCCTCTGTTTTGATCCGTGTATATATAAATTGTAATTCTAAAGCTTAGCTTTCCTTATTCTTATCTTTCAGCAAATATCTTGGAGCGTGATGCGCCGATGATCGGAGTTGTATGGGGATGATGATGAATCGCGTACCACGGTAGTCAAGACGTGTATCGATGATACTCGAAAAAGAAGACGGAGGGCAGAGAGAGAAAAAAAGAAAGACACGATAGAAAATGTGTATTAAGAAGAAAAGACCGCGACGAATATCGAACTAATGTCAACGACGAACGGACAGCTTTATATATAGCCGCGCTATCGTTGTCGATAACGCCCCATACCCCTCTTTCTTCTCACACTAATACACCAACGATGATAACAGACGACAGTAATCTTCTCGCTCCTTGTAAACGTCTTCGCATATGGATACGTCAGTGGACGAATGAGCTTGAAACGAGACCTACCGATCTTTTCAAAAATGAAGAATTATAGAAATGGAAAGTGGAACAAGTTTGACAATAATTGTTTTAATGATTGTAATAAAAATTTAATTGCGATAAATATATATTAAATTTGTTTGGTAATTATAAGTAGATTAATAATCGTTTATAGTTAATCGATTGCTTGTGATATATTGAGAAAGGTAATAATTTTAAAGAAATTTTAAGAAGAAATTTAAAGAAATGTGTAATAGAAAAGCTTGTGATGTAAGGATTCTATATAAAAAATTGTTATAAAATTATTAAACTTAATGCTGAATATCATTATTATCATTTTCAAAATAGTCTTTGGAATCTTAAAAAGCTAAACCATCAAGTTTATTAGTGCCTTGTTTTGTTTCAAAACAATCTTGAAAATACTTTTGTAGAATGGGTTTTAAAGCTGCAAAAATACTTTTAAAAATATTTTGTATTTTTTTTAAAATCATAGTTACTCTTGATTAATATCACTAAAATGAAAATTCTTTTTTTCCAAAAGAACTTTGGACTAGTAAAAAAAATAATTGTATTACAATATTCATTATAATTTTTTTTTGTTTTTAAAAATAAAGAAAATATTCAGAGAAAAATATTTTAATTACATTAATGACATCAAAAATAATATGACTTTGAAGACAATATAAAATATTTTCAAAATTATTTTGGAAAATGAAGAGCATATCAAGTAGTTTTTCAGAGAAGAATATTTTGAAGATATTATATATCGTTACATATTTACCTATATGTAATTACAAGTATATATACTTGTACTATAATAAATTTTATTATCAGATATCAAATTAATTTCTATTAGGAAACTAATTATAATTAATTATTATAAAATAATAAATTAATTCTATTAAGATAAATTAATTCTATTACGTTTTGAAACGTAACTGAGTATTATAATATTCGTAAAAAGTACTCTTGATACGTTTAGTTCAAATGGTCAATTTTGTTTATATTACATTAGTTCAAAGGGCAATCATATAAAAATTGAGAAGATATATATTCAGTTAATATATTCGTTACGACGTAGATTTTTATTTTTCTATTGTATACATACATGAAATTTTTATATTTAACAAAAATACTTCTATATAACATAACTTTATAATAATTACCAACTTAATCTTCTTATTCATATATTTTAAAATTACATAAATTTTCATGATACATCATAATTTTTAAAAAAAATTTTATTTACTTAAAACATTATCAATATATTTTAATATTTTTTATAATTTTTCTATTTAAAAAAAAATCACTAAATAATAAGACATTTATAATATTAATAAAAAATCAACACTTCAATCTAGCTAATGTTACAGAAATGTAATTAGTGATTTTTATTTGTTTTGCATTGATTGATTATTTTAAATATTACACAATTTTATATTTGTTAAAATTGTAATAAAATTTTCGCGATACATTGGTTGGGAATCACTGCTGTAATCTATATTTAAAACGTAATAGTTTTGAATATGTAAGAAATTGGACAAAATATTTTCCATATATCATTAAATGTTATTTAATGCATAATAGAAAAAAAATTATATTATTTCCATTTTAAAATAAAAAAAAAAAAGATATTCTTTTTTATAAATCAAAAATATATGTCCACTTATATATCAGATCGATAAAAAGTGTATAATATATTCTTTGATGTCATAGAATTTTAATTCATTTTAATTCATTTTAATTTATTTCTGTATATTATCAAATAAAAAATCAAAAATCTTTATTGTATAAGAAAAGTGATGAAAGAAATCGTCAATCTTCTCGAATTTCCTACCGTCAATATCTCAACATCGATACAACGCATTAGCTCGATTATTCAAACCACGCCAGGCGCCACGTCGAGTTGCCAGTAGCGACTTCTGAATGCATCTGTAGCTGATCGAAACAAAAATCGAAAAGGGTCCTCTTGTCCATGATCCAACCGAAGAAAAAGAACAATAAAGAGGTCACGATCTCGACAGATACGAAACGAATAGGTATCCCTTTTGGCCGAGTGCCATGACACGTCGAATTTAGGAACAAGGCTATTCCTGTGTTAATCCTTTTTTAAGCCCCCCCTGCAACGAACATTCCCTCGCTAAACCGAGGAGAACAAAGTCCTACATATCTTCGAGAAGTAGGCGCATGTTATCGCCACTTGCATTAACGCGTTGGCGCGAATGGACGCTTGCAAGCTGAGTCAATAGACTACACGACTTAACTAATTCTTTTCCATAAGGTAAAATTTCAACGTAGTAAGGAACACGCGTTCGCACCGTGGGTGGGCGCCCTCTCGCGTTCGTGCTTCGAAATCTCGTTGAATTAAAGTTCTAATGATTATGATCGAAAAAATGTGACATATTCGGAATAATAATAACCATCATCAATAAACTAATCGAGATTCGACTAATTGATAATTGTTTATTTGATTCTTATCTTGATAAAAATTAGTAAAATTAACAAAGAGGAACAAATAATCAAAATCCTCTCCATCGTTTTCGTAAGTACAGTAAGGTGTGCTATTGTTAGGTTAGGTTTATGACGTCAAATGTCGGACCATCTTAATGAAGGAAAAATTTCGAGTTACGCAAGTGAATAGAGACATCAATCGTGATAGTTGTTCTGATGATTTGCGATACAGAAAATAGATAACGAAAAAATAATCGCAAATAATATATAAATAATCGTAATTCGATGCACTTGTTCAAAAATCGAATCTCTCTTGGATACAATTAGACATTCAAAATAATTTGAATTTCATTTCGCTTGTGAACCGTCCTTGAATTCCTTATATTCCTATAGCATTTGATCATTATAAAACATTTTTGCGTGCAACTGAAAAGATCAACGAGCTGTCAATAATCATCACGCGTTCTATCTTCGCTCAAATTATCGTGTCTGGCATGTAGTTTCTTTAAATTACGTTCATTAATTGCAATTCCGACTTTGAACATATGTAAGTATATATGCGTAAATACATATCTTCCGTGGAAATTTGAATAAAAATAATGATTTTTAATTTATAAAAATTATAATCATGAAAATTTAATTATTATTTTTGCTTCTAATAAAGGAATAAATAAGAATTGCTAGGAACCGTTTTCTCTTTCAGGAAAAAGATGGTATTTCTTCGGGACATAGAGCAGATGTACACCAACCAACCGTGAACATTACGATAAATGGTCTATTCTTTGCGAAATGAAAAATCAAACGGGACTTATTCCTCAGGCTACGACCTTTTGCGAACAAAACTAAGAAAATAGAGAAGATTTATAATCTTTCGAAAGAAGAATATTATGTTCCGTGAAAAGGTTTTCACCATTTTCACCATTTTCACTATTTTCACCATTTTCACCATTTTATACCATTTTTTTTGAAGATAATTTTTTGATTAATTTCAATTTTTTTTTATATTTCCAAGATTAGTGCATATGTACTTTCTAATCAAAAGATTTTCCACAATTATCAACTCAAGATTATTGACGTTTTCACATCGCATAGCAATCTAATCTTGAATCGTAGGTCAGAATTTTTTTCATACGTGTCAATAAACGTATCAAGATCCACTTTCAAGATCCACCTGTTATTATCAAAGCCAGTATTTCTCAATTATTTTCCCGCTTTTTCCATTAGGTAATCTATATTTTTTTCATTTTAATGTGCAATATAATATATCAGAGAATTGATAATTTCATTGGATTCTTGCACAATATCAATAAATTAACACTATAAGAAAAAAATTATGGATTAATTTTTCATTATTTTACAATTTTAAATTAAACAGTATGAATAATCATACTTATAATTTGTCAAATTTATTTGTAAAATATTATTATTTTTCATTTACTTGTAAAATTTCATTTCTTTCATTAAATGATAAGACATGGAGATGGTCCTCGTACTATTAACCATTAAGAGATATAAATATTGATCATGTTTGTATATTATACCATTCGGATGTTATTATTATGTATCATTATCGATATTGCCGATACAACGTAATGAAAAAATTGTATGTTTTTATTCAATGGCCTTTACTTGCATTGATATAAACATAATATAAACATAAATAGAAATAGCAAATATTATTTCGATTACGAGACTAAATGGAAACAAAACAGTTGGTGTTAAGTGCATACCCAATTGAAATTTGAAATTGAAATGAATTTTCAAATCTAATTTTCTCCAAAAAATACAATCTTATATTCTACTACTATTTACAAAATTAAAAATTATTATTATTATTATTATTTATTGCATAAATTATTGAATCTTAAATTTTATATTTTGAGTTCACAGACTTTCTTATCTTATGACATCAATCAAATTTTAATTTAATCACCTGTACTCCTATATGAAAATATATCAACGTGTTTTCCTTTTTTCAAGAAACACATGATCGTTTCGTTTCATGAATTATTCCCGTTTAACCTCTTTTATGACGCAAGAAGCCATATTGTACGCGTATGATGGAAACGATAATCTCTCGAGGAGAGATTAAGGAACGATCAAAGAAACATTAGAGGATTGGCATAATAAGGAGACAAGAAAAAGACAAAGAATGGTTCACGATATCCTGGTGGCGACACAACAGATGCCAGACGGAAGATAGACATTGAAGAAAAAAAAAGAAAGAAAAAAAGAATTAAGGATTTCCCGGGGAACACAGGCTGCTATTGTCTCCTGATCTTAACTCGAAAATGATCGGTACCTGATCCCAACTTTCAACCAATCATCGTCAAGATCTTTGGTTATTCAGTCGATGTTTTAAATGTTACTTTCTATTTTTCCATGTGACTTCGAACTTTGAATTTTAAATATTCACTAAAATATAACGAAATATAAAAAAAATTATAATAATAAATTAAATTTAATTTTATAGGAAAAGGATAATGAAAAACGAGATATACATATAATTGATTTTGCAGATATCTTCAAAATTACATTTTATTTTTTATTTGTTTTATATTCAAATTAAATTATTCTTAAGAAAGAAAAACGAAGAATATATAATTATTTTTCAAATAATTTTCAATATCCAATTATAACAAAAGTAATGAAATAAGAAATCAAGAAAATCATATCATTATATTGATATTTCAGGAAATATACAGAAGCAATACGAGACAAATTTATAAAAAGTTGCATTCTCTCCATTTCGAAGATCAAGCTAAAAAATTCACAAGAACGATTAGATTAATCTGTGCAACCGTGATTCCTTGAAACACCCCCAGCGGCTCTACTCGAGGATATTAACGATAATACGGTACCAACTATTCTCTCTTCCTCTCTCTTCCCCCTTCCATCCACTGAATTCCCCATCCCCCTTCTCGCATGACACCCCACGGACCGAACTGCCGGTGTCGGCATGCTTTGATCTCAAAGAACGCGGCGAACAGGTAGAAGAGACCGAGAAAAGGATGGAGAAAGGATGAAAAGGTTGGAGAAGAAAGACGGACGGTCAAAGACGAAGATTCCACGAGGACCAATGAGACCCGAACCCGACTCTAAACTCGAGAAAATATGTTCCGAGTTTTTAGATTGAGATCCGCCGGAGATAGCCCTTTCCCTTGATCCTTCCACACACACTCTCTCTCTCTCATCTCTATCTCTATCTATCTACTTATTTCTCTCTCTCTTTCGAGCTCATCTGGTCCTTGTCGCGCGGCTTACATGGAACGCCGACAAGAGATACCTCTACCCTTTGGCCCCACCGAGGATCTTCGATCTTTCATTTAGATTTGATTTTGGTATTCCACGAGCGAAGCATCTTCGGATTCGGAGGAAATTTCCGAGATCCCACTCGACAACGAAGAAATAATTTTCACCTATTAAAGGGTTTTATATAATTTAAAAAAAATGTACATGTTTTTTCTATTTTAAGTAGAAATTATTATAAGAAACGATTAGTTTAGAAGCAATCATTCAACCAGCAATGGTATTCGAATAAAATATATCGTTATATGAAAATATTTAATAACATGCAGGCAATGGAAAATTACGTTTCTTCATTCTTTAATTGGTTATATTAAAATTATGAGAATTGTTAGAATAAATTTCGATTATTTAAACGATTAATTATGCGAAGCCAGAATGAGTTAAGTATTCAAACTAATAAATTATAAATTATATTTCTCTTATTTTTTACGTCAACAATTATTCAATTCCTGATCGTATTTACAAATTTTCTTCTTTCAGATCGATCATCGCTTATCCAATTATATAATTTGTCCTCCAAGATTCAGATATTCGACATTCCAAGGAATTAATCACTGGTAAGAAAGAATTTTTTCCACGCTCCCTTAAAAATTTAATTCCCAAACGGATCAAAGATTTCATCCAGCCTCTCTCTTAATTTATGGGAGGTGACGAGCTTCGAAGTTCACGGACCTCCAAGCAAGAATTTACACGGCACCCGTGTGCGTTTCGACTTGCACCGAGGCAATGAAACACAGCATATATAGAACGCGTGGCACTTTGCGTGTGGCTGCCATTACAGAAATACCCTGTGAACAGAGCAGGGTGCAGGGTATCGGTCTCTCGCGAGGACCGAGTATAGGGTCTTCGCAGTCGGCCTCGCAGCGGGGGTTGAAATTCCCTGGTGGCTCGCCTCGCGGTACCGCGTCGTCTAACGTAGACGTCCTCGGCGCACATTTTTATTCGATCGCGCTGTTGGGGGTTACCAGTCAGCCGTGGTTCTGCTCTTTTTTCACCGATACCCGCGCGAGCCTCGAGTGCCGTGAGAGAGGAAGACCGTGGCCTCTTGTCTCTCTGCGAAAACCCACGTGAATTCCGTGAAACCCCCGCGGTTACCTTCGATGACCCTCCAAAGCCGCTTCGATCCCCGTTCGATCGATCTACCGCCAACTTTTGCACGTAAGTGCTTCCTAGCCGACGATCCTTTCCCACAATTCTCACGAGGAGTGACCAATCTCCTCGTCCACGAAACCAGTCGACAACCTTTGTCTCACGGGGCAAGAGAGCTTGGACCACCTAATTCGAGTGCAACCACCGGATCCGTCTACTTATTAAGCAAACTGGAACAACCCATCGTCGACGGTTTCGTCTGAATGGCGAAAGACCCTCTTTCTCCAACAGCGGATTATTCCTCCGAGCTTTTCTCAAACGCAAGAGGGAGGGCGTTCCCGGCGTCTCGGTCAGGTAGTCGAACCAATTAGAATAATTGTCGTCCCTCGAACGATCTGGTTGTTCGAGGATCGCGTCACTCACACGGAATCCTCGAAATCCAATGGTTGAGTGAGTGGTGTGAGGCCGCGGTGTGGTGACCTTGCGGGGTAACACGAGAGCGGCGACGAGGACGCCGCTGGGGATGAACGACGTATCCTTCGGTGATTTATCACGTTTCAGGATGGAATATTAATATCGGTATGGCGTGCGCCTCCGGTCCTTTTCCAGGCATCACGATCGTCCACGGCCGCGCACACCGAGTCGCACGACGACCGTGGTGTGTACGTGTGCACACGTCTCTCTGGATCACGATGCACACGCGCGTGCGCACACATATAAACCCATAGGTATTACGAACGGGACAGAGGATAGCTACCGGTCACAGCAGGAGAGCACGCCGGGGGTCCTCTACCTCTCCGCCGACTTGAACCTCGCTACCGAGAAAGAAGCGAACTTTCGTTTTATCTTCTCTTTTCTTTTTCCTCTCCAGCCTCGCCGGCCTCTTCCTCCTCCGCGGTTATCCTTTGTTCATCTTCTTCCATTGCGGCTTCTTCCTCGTCTCGCTTCGTGTTTCTTCGGCTCCCTTCGTGGCGACGTGACGGCGCTACTGTCTGCTGATTCGTCGAGCCCGCGCGGTCACGTGACCACTTTATAAAGAACGCGGCACCGCTCACCGCTTCACTTGCCCGCTGCGCTTCCTTTCGCGAGGCTCCTCTGTGCTCCTCCTCCATTCTACGTTTGTATTCGATGTTATTGTAACGATTATTAAACGTTATTGGAGTGTCCATTAAGATATGCTAATTCTTCAGGTTTTTAAAATAATTTAAATAATCAATTTAATTGATCTATTTCTATTGAAAATTTTATTTTGAAGAATTGAAAAAATTGAGAAAAAATAATTATTTGAAATAATAATAATAAAGTTTCAAATGGATAAATTATTTCGTTATTTATTTATTTTAAATATGTTAAGAAAAATAATCGTCAAAATTATTCCAAAAGAAAAAATACTCAAAAATAATTAATTCATTAAATGATTATTTCAAATAATGTTACTTCATACATAAGCACAAATCTCTTTGGGCTTGCAAAATACGAAACAATTGGTAACATATAACATACGTTAAGTGCAAGGAAAAAAATTTCCTCTCAAATTTTCATAAATTAATTGATGTTGGTAATAAATTTATATTGATAATCTGATCAGATTCGAGCAATTAGTATACTATTCCTTTCACATCCAAGCAAATGCCAGACAAAGAATTGAATCGTTATAAATGATTAATGATTAAAGATGTTCATTTCTGTATTTGTTACATTTTATTCTTAATTTTTAAAACTAATTTTAAAATTATAAACGTTTTAATTCAGAATTTCATTTTTAGAAAATTATTGAAAAAATGATACAAGAGAAATTTTCCAATTGTAAATTGCTTGAAAGATCATTCAACCATATAAGAATTATCAAGAATTATCAATTATTATCAATGTTTTTATCTAACAATTTCATGTTTTCGAGCTCTGCCACCCAGCGAAGAGGAGTCGTAAAAGCAATAACGTGATTGCACCGTATCTTATCGCTTTCTCTAAATTCAGCAAAGATTACCACCATGTAATTGCGTCGATTGAAAGATAAGAGAACTTTATTTTTTTCAAAATGATATTTTTTTCTGTTGACTTATGATGATGGAATACGTGATAACAAGTTGAGTAAAGCTCCGTTGGATTCCACTCAATACCTGATGCAAACATCGTTATGCAGTGGACACGAATCGTGAGAAAAACAAATTATTCAAGTATGTGCAGAAGTTTTAGTATAATTATTTTAAATTCAAATCTTTTAAGGTTTGATATTCAACTATATGAAATGCTATTTTTCGCGATTAACATAATCTTAAAAAAAAAAAGCAAATAGAAAGCAAAACAAGCATTGATAAAAAAAACTGTATATTTGACATATTCCAACAAATAAAAATACTGCTAAAGTATGTCATCAACTTTTTTTATTTTTGATAAGTTGTTGTCTTCTATGTCATTATTGACTTTTTTTAAAAATACTTTTGAATTGCTCAACAAATTATCTTTTTAAACTCCTTTCGAAAATTAGAGACCAATAACTTGGAAGCATTATTAAATGAAAAATTTCATCGCACACGAAAAAGAAAATTGCAAATGAATTGAAATTGTAATTAAACGATTATAAATAATTTGGGCAATAAAATTTGGAAGAAAAATCATAAGCTTGTCAAGTCATTCTGGTACACAATAACGTTAAAATTACGTACATAATTCAGTAAACTATCTTTAAATTGTGCTCGGAAGTTCTTAACACGTTAGTATCAACAAGTTATCATATAATCAAACTGATAAAATATTTATTAGCCATTCACATATAACACCTATAACATACATATATGAAAATGATATAATTTTGTTACTTTTAAAGCAATCATTGTTTTATTTTATTTCATATTTCTAGAATAATTCATTATATTTAAATTACAAAACTAAAATTATATACGTGAACTTAGAGAGACCTTTCAAAATCAAAGCCTAAAAATTACCCAATCAGATGAATTGTTCAATTAATTTTCATTCAATTTAAACACGTCAAATTTTCAATAGAATTTTCCCAATTATTATTCTTTCCTATGTTGCATATACAAAATTTTCGATTGAATATATTTTTATCGTAAACTGATAATCGTCTCATTTCTGTAATAAACCCACCTTTAGATTTATATGAATAAAGACACTTTTAAAGATCCGTACACAAATTCAAGAGTCTCTTCTTAAACCGCATCTTCTCAAACCAACTTTCTGATTAGTCACTGGAACTGACCTTTGCTCGAGCAAGTTTTTACGGAGGAACGAGTCCTTCAACCGTAAATCATCGTTCTTCACACAATAATGTAAATAGAATCGATCCAATTCGATCAGATTCGTTGAACTTTAACTTCAATTTCTTCTCGCCAGATAAGAAGATAGACGCGAGAAAGCTTCAAATGTTATGCTTTAATTCTTTTTATCGTGCACACTCCATTTGAACTTCTCGGAAATCTCGTTGACCTTTCCAGATCTCAGGTTATTACGAGATCGCAAGAAATTGTGGGTGATGTTCGCCGAGCAACTATCTCGACCCTTTATAGAAGTTCTCACGCGCGATTTTGCGTTAAATATCGCGCGTGAACATCACCTTTTCTCGACGAAGCTTTCAGAGTAAAACGAGAATATTTTTCAATCAATGGAGACCAACTTTTGAAAATTTCCTCCTCGAGTATTTTTCGTGAATTGGCATTAGATTAGGTTATTAGAATAACCATGATCAAGTTTTCTTTTTGATTACAGGATGAAAATAGATAAATATTTTTTATTTTTTCTGTAGATGGAAAATTACATTTGAGAACTTTTCATTAACGAAAAATAGAGAGTTTTATTCTCAAATGTTTTATTATTGTGGATCAATCGCAGATCGAAAGACTTGGAGCTTTGTCTTCCTTTGTCGTCAAGATCGCAAAAATATCACGATGCTATACGTGACGAATATAGATCGATTCGACGCACGATCGGAATGTGTCACGATCAATAAACTCAATTAAGAGGAGGCGAAGAAGATCGATGCCTCCAAGTCACGTGGAGAGGCAGAAGTATCAAGAGGTAGTATCGAATTCGAAGAGTGATGTATCGTAGGCTAGTTTACGTTTGGTTAAAAATTGGCAAAAATTGAAAGCATAAAAAAATATTTTATGCTATAAGAAATCTACAATTTAACTTCCAGAGGAGACTTTTCAATTTATTGAATTTATTATTACATAAATACCGATTCTTTGAAAATTAATTCTACAACATGAGCCATTTTTGATCAAAGCATTCAAGAGATACACACAGATAAGAGATATCTTTATTTCCGTCACATTGTCGCCTCACTCTACCTCCATCTAGCTCCATCTAACGAAAACTTCCAACTTCGTTCGCAACTTAATAAATAATCCTCGTTCAAAACTTCTCTCTTATCTATTATATTTACACAACTTGGCCTCTAATTAATTTTTCCCAAAAATATCTCACGAACGTCACATCATCCTATATATTCAATACACATATATAAATACAAAAAAATTAAATTTTTTTGCAGAATGTCATTAAATTTCTCTCTCGTTACGCAACAAGGAAAGATCGTTCGCGCGCAAGATAGAGGGCTCCACTGTCCACAAGAGGAAGAAGACGAAGAAGAAGAAGAAGAAGAAGCGTAGGGCCCCCGCGGCGGGAGGTTTTAATCTTCAATTCCGAAAATCAACGTAATGTATTCCTCCCCTCGGCCTGTTCCCGACTTAGAACAGGAGGGAGAAGCAGGAGAGGGAGACGAGCGCAACCTGTAATTTCAACGCGAGCGGACTAAGTCGTCTGGTAATATGGGAACCCAGAGCTGGTATAACGGCTCATTTCCATAATTCGTTCTTTAAGCATCATTTTTAATAGGCCCCTGGCGCCGAGCCGAGAAGGCTTTCACTTCCCTCTCCCTCCCCCTCTTCCCAGCCGAGTCTTAAAGGCCCGACCACAGATTCATCGGCCGCTGAAGACCCCCACGGTGACTTCCTTCACCGTGTCGCTTCAATTTCCGTTGCCCTTTATTCCCGTTGACCCCGATGACATCTTCATTCGCTTGTTTGCTCGATGCCGAGCCGAGGCGCACCTTCACTAGGAAGTAGTAAAAGATTCTCTGGCGTCGTAACGATGCGATCGGTTAACGGTGCCTCGCCGACGATACGTTTCCTCGCGATTTCCAGCCATTTAACTTTCCAATCGTTTCGACTCGCGCCGAGGTGAGCGATCGTCGAATGGAAATTCAATTAAACGATCCGCGACGAAACGATCGATCATGGGGGGAATTGCGCATTGAAATCGGATAATTAAAAAAATATTTATAAGGTGTACTCGGTTGAAATGGATAACACGTACACTTTTTCTTCAAATTTATTCATTTTTTTTAACGCGACGCAACAACTCGTTATGGAGAAATCAACTCCAAATTATCAATTACACCAGAGTTTATTTCGTTAACGTCTTGTACGATGTTTGTACATTTTCTACGAGTATTTTAGAATATTGTCAAGTATACGGCGATCCAGGGGAGGCCGAGAGTTTTACCTTGTCCGAGAGAACCTGATGGGACCCCTTGGATGGTTCACGAGGTCAAAAATAAACAGGCGAAGTTTTACTTTCCTCAAACACGTTTCGTGAAGGCCCCTCCCCTCAGTGGCGTGGATGCCACACCGAGCATCGGGACGTCCTTCGGAACGTTTCTCGATTTCTGGAAGGTATGCAACCACGGATAGGAAGGAAAATATTTGCCAACTTTCCATTGTTAGCGAGAAATACCTTTGTCCCCCAAAATTTTTCCTCGACCGAAGTTTAGGAAAGATGGGCAATTTCTAAAGAGCAATTTGTCATGGCGAGTAGTGAATTGAATCAAATCATGATGAAAATCTTTCAAAATGGATATAAATGATAATTGAATAGCAAGAGTAATTAAAGAATATATTTTTACAATTTTTAAATTTGCACTCTCGACTAACAATATTTCAAATATTTTCCGTTACAGTTGTTCAAAGTGTCTATACCACTGTACTTGGGGTCCCGTGGTCGTTAACGACGAGAATGAATTAATGGCATCCCCCTCGATCCGATGTTTCTGAGAATCTTTCTTCTCTTCGATCGGCGAAGAAGACTATACACAGTTTGCGGATCTCCCGAAGGGTCTTTAATCTCGCTGCTCAACCCGCCCCCCCGAGACCTGACAATTAATCACGAATTTCACACCACGATTCGAGCGTGGGGGAGAGAAAGATTCTTGGGGAGAGGGGAGTAGTCTCGACTGGACCCATCGAATGAATAGAACGCGCATCGCAACGAGAGAGAGAGAGAGAGGAGGGGAAACGTTACGAGACATGGAACAGAAACCGTGGAAGTTCGGTGTCGGTGAGACGAATCGTTAAACTGGGCTGCATTGACAAATGATTCGAACGGTTCGTGGCCACAGAAACCGTGAGGGACCTCCCACATCGCGCGTGCACACGCCTCGCCCTCCCTTTCTGTGGTTCCTCCTTCCCTCTTTCTCCTCTTTTCTTTCCGCTATTCAAGGTTACGGACGCGTCCCCGGATGACACGGTCCTTTCGGATTAAAAATAGCATCGCGAGGACCAACTCGGACTCCAAACTTTCGCTACTTCCCTTTAAGGGTCATTTTTTCTTTTTTCTTTTTTTTTTGGGGGGGGATATCTGTGCGTTTGGGATCTTGGACATTTCTTTGGAGATTATTTGGTAGTATTGGAACTCTTTATACGAAAATTCCTTATCGAGTAGTAAATATCGAGTATAAATAAATTTTCTAATTCTACGTAAAACTGATTTGAATAACTGCAAAAATTATGAACGATCATGAATTCTCATGTTTATTCGATAGAATTTCTTTTCACGGATTGAAAAACGAAATACGTTTCTAAAATAAAGTAATATTTAATCTCGTTTGTAACGGAGTTTCAATAGGTTATCCGTAATATTCTTATCTCTTGCTTAATTATCTTCTATCAGCAATGCCAGACAAATTAAAATGACCCTACAATCTTTTCAAAAATTACGTTCAGACATTTTCACTTATTATTAATCTCGAAAGTGTTGAGCAATAAAAGAAATGTGAATATCAATTTCTCCAAGTTGCAATCAATCTCAATTATGTTCCAATAAAAAAATATATATCTCTCACTTAATTACTCCCAATCCATCGTTGCAGCTCAGCGATAACAATGCCTTAAAATCTCAAACGCAAATCTAGTACGAGTTAACGACAGTTAAGGTGAAAACTGCAACGATCCCTTTTTCTCGAGCCGAGTTAGAACGGTAGAAAAGTGATGCGGAGAGAACAAGACGGACCATAGGGGGTCGGTTGTGGCTCCTCTTACAAGCCATCCCCCTTGTTATAAGCGGGATGCATAGAACTGCTCGACGCTTGTGGCGATTCACGTGGGACGGCGCGGCGCAAGACACCGTGGCATACCACACACAACGCGACACCTCGGCTCCGAGTTGACCGAGGACTCCACGAGGACCACACACGAAGGATCGCCCTTCCCCACAGCTTTTTCTCTCTTCCTCCACACTCGCTCCCCCTCCCCGCTGCTTCCTTCTTTCGCGCGAAACTCGAAGGAAAAAGAAAAAAGAAAAAAGGAAGAAGAAGAGGAGAAAAAAGCCAGCAGCAGCAGCATGGACGGGAGAAGGATGGCACGAAGGAGAAGGGGGGAGGAGGAGACCGTCTGAAAACCGAGAGGAGTCACTTAACCACTTTGCCATTAAACGCAACCGGGAAGTAGAGGTATAAAGGCGCGATACGCTCGCGAGCCGGCTCGTTACGAAATCGCTCTTGTGACATTGGCCTGCGGCCGGAAGTGAGAATCTTCTTTTTCGTTTTTTTAAAGGAAAATTGTGTAATTAATTAAGATCGTTTCAGCAAGTTTTAGAAAACGCTTGATTTTCAAGAATAGAAGAATGGAAGATTCAATACATGTATTTGGAAATGTTTTCACTCGTTTTCTAACAGAAAGAATAACTTTCTTTTTTAATTAATTAAAGTTCCAATTTCCAATTTCTCTCTTCCCGCGCGTGAATTCCGTGACTCATGAGACGTAGACGGACGAAGGGTTAAACGGGGAGATTCGAAAAGGAGAGGAAGGTTTGGCCGATTCGAGCAGGGTCAAGCGATCCACTAATTCTCTTAACAGATGGTACGCGTAACGTTCAGACCCGTTGCACGCACAGCATCTCTCAACGCTCGACATCTCGAGGCCCGTGGGGCCGAGGAAGATCTGGCTCGTGAAACTTTTCTTCGAATCGCGATTCCTAAATACCACTATGCTGGCAAAACAGAGCCGATAAGTGGTGCAGAGTTTCAATTTTAAACGTAGTATAGAAATACACGAGAGGAGGGAGAAGAAGGTAGGATCGTGAGGCTTTTCTTCGAACCTAACAATTCCTAAATACCACGATATTGGCAAAACAGTGTCGATAGGTGGTAGGGAATTCGAGTGCAAAGAGTATAAGAATCAAGGGGACAAGAAGAAGAAGAAGAAGAAGAGGCTGAGAGTCTCGGAAGAGATTTATGCGGGTTGAAAAGGTCGTCGGCTAGCAGAGGCTTTCCCGATGGGGGGTTTCCCGCATTGTTGCTAATTGCACGTCTCCATGGCTGAAACGCCGTCCTGGTGGTCCATTATTCGACGAGACTATGGAGAGAGGTTTGGCAGCCGTAGACGAAACATTCGCTATCATCTACACACCATCCACCAAGGTCACTCATAAACACTCCACAATGGAGCTTTTCTCTCCACGGCACGGCATGGAACTCGTTTTTGCGGGATCTGGAAAATGGGAAAGGTCGAAACGTGGAAGGAAAACACGTTATTGTCCGATTTACAGCGTTCCACTTTTATGAACTGGCAGGTATATGAAGCAGAGCGTGATGATAATTTGGTCGGTTTGAAAAATTTAGCGTGCTGTGGGTTTTTCTTTCCTCTATTAAGCTCTGCAAATTGTTATCTTATTATTGCATTGAAGAGATCTTACGTTCTTGCTTTCAAAAGTGTATAATTCTTATATCTTATATCAGGAATTTAATTACATCTATCCGATAGATTAATGTGGTTATCTATTCTGAAATGAAGTTTTTAAAAAATTTAAATAACTTCATCGAATAAAAGATATCGTTCCAATTATTATTCTCCAATTAAATGAAATCATATATCGCGACAACGACGTAAAATAAATATAACAACCGTGCATCGAAAGAAGATTAGAAGATTTCGTTGCTTTCGAGTATTGAAATCTTTTCATCGATTTGTTACTGAAATACAGGAAAAGGAAAGGTCGCAATTGAAACGATTCATTGTCCGTTTCGTGGGCCACGACCTCCGCCGGCCACGAAGGCCACCACGAGGCTACATTTAAGTGCGATCAATGCACAGACGACTCGCAAAAAAGTTGCTGGAACGCAGGATGCGCCGAGTGCAATCAAAGTTACGAATCGGACCAGTGGAGCTACGATTCGAATGGTGAATTTTATTAACGTGTTCCGGAATGGGAGGGGGAGAAACCGACAAAAAGAAAATATCGTTGGAGCACGAACAATGCAGAACAAAGTAAGGTGTATATATGTACGTAGATTGCGCAGGTGGAACGAGAGAGGCCATCGACATCGATGAGTGTACCTGTACAATTTTCAATTTCCACCTTTATTAACCCATTCACGAACGATTCAAAATTCATCTCGATTTCGAGCGATACTTACATCTTTCTCTCTTTCTCTCTTCGTCCAAGAATTAGATACCTAATTATTTCGACAAGAATAAAATTTTAATTACGATTTTCTCAAACTCGATAAGAATGAATATCGAAAAAATTATATATCTACTTGGTCGAGACTCCGTAAAGAATTGCATAAAGATGCGACATCCCCTTAGGAAAACAAAGTATACGCGTAGGCAGCACCCCTTCCCCACCTTTCCCCCATTATTAAAACGGGGAACACCGCGAGCAGGATCCCCGATGCTCCTCCTGACAAAAGAAACCGTTAAAAAGCATCGTCACTCGGCTCACGAATTCTGAGCGCAGCACCGGTTAGTCACAAGTTGGTGGATTCCCACGTGGGACGTCGAAGGATGCGGGCCGAAAATATGCAAATTTATATTCGTATCCCGGGACACGATTCCTCATCCTGCTTGACTGGCTGCCCGGTTTACTCACTTGCACGAACCACCAACCTTCTTTTTCTTCTTCTTCTCTCTCTCTCCCCCCAGTCATTACCATACGTGACCATAAATGAAACCTGTCTCCTCTATTCCCCCGTAACAATGGAACAATCACGGTGAGGCACAAAAGGGGGGGACACGCTGCCTGTGCTATCCTCTACGTGGACATACATATGCATCTTCTGCCTGGGGCCAAGTTTTCTTCGATTCCCATCCACGTGCCCCGTTATATCCTTCCACGGGAGGAGAGGAGAGGAGAGAAATTCACTGGCAACGGTCCTGCGACAGGATACCGGTTCATCCTGTATCCCGTGCCGGGACGATTCGTCCTGCGATCAGGACACGTGAAGTGTCCTTTTGTCTAGGCTCAGATTAAGGCGCGTGAAAGTGACTCCGGAAAGGACGGATATAACGGTTTATAAGGGGCTAACTTCTTGGACGATCGCTTTCTTCTGTGAAAAATATTTCTCTTTCTCTCTCTCTCTCCTTGTTAACGGTCAAGGGGATCTATCGAGGACCAGTTGGAGGTTGGAAAAATACGTTGAGCGATATTTTTGATGGACGTTTCTTTTTTTTCTTTCTTTAAGGATAACGGAGAGAATAAATTTATCGAAAATGAAGGGAGGGGTAGGATAAAAATAGGATATTAGCAGAAAGAAACCGTTTTAACCGGATATAAAATTTTACCTGAGATCCAGCACGAAATATCGCGATGTCCAAATCTAATTTCCACATATTGTCCACGTATTTAAAGCTACAAGAAGCAATAACACGCCTACGTCACCACAATAACCATTACTCCGCGATGGAAAGTTCCTAGTTGCTTCTTTTTCTCTCTCTTCGACGACATCTCCGAGAATCCCCTTCGAGATTTATCCTCAGGGACGATATCTCTACCTACGCGACTACCTACGATCCAACCTCCTCGAACGTGTTCTCACGTGTTCACGGAGCGTGCAGGTGTCGAAACCGAGATAATTCTTACCAGGCTTCCGGTGCACGCGGAAAACGTACGTTACATCCTGGACCCCGCCTAGTTTTCCTCGATCTCGATCCACAGGATCTGAACACGCATTCGTGGCGAGATCCAGCACTCCCACACACGCACACCTTTCCACAGGCCGAATTTTACGCAATCCCATTGAGGATCCCTGGCGTATTGTTGCATCGATGCACCGAATCGAGAGCTCGGGTCCTCGTACCTGACCTGGAGATAATCCCATCCTGGGAGCATGGGGGCATTATCCAGGGGAACCTGGTCTCCCCCCCCCCCACGGACTCGAAAATACCCTTGCTATAGGGGCTCCATCGGTCACCCATCTTTCTCCACGGCGCATCACACGGATTTCTCCTCTTTTTATATCCTCCCGTTTTCTCCCGTGCGTTATTGTCGCGGCAAAATCTCGCCGCGGTGACCTTTGTCACCCCCTATTTTTCTCGCGACAACGAAGAAGGAGGGAAGGAAGATCGTCGTCCTTATTGAATTTCGGGAATACGGGGTAGTCGGTATTGGTTCAGGTATTGGACGGAAGAGAGACGGCTGTTTGGAATTTGGGAACGAAAAGTTACGGTTAAAAGAGGTGTGTCGTGTCTTGCGGGGAAAATTTAGTTAATTGAAATTGAGGTGAGCTCGATTTTAATGTGTGTAGAGTACAATGAATATCGATGTAAGAATAAAAGATTGTTTTTAATGAAATCATATTTTTCTTATATTTTATCATATTTTCTGCCGCCTAACGATATCGATGTCGCACGAAACGATGCACGTGACCATTCATCAATCATAATAAAATAATAATATCGAGAAGATATCGTAATTTTACAATAGCTATATAAAAAACTTTTAGTCCCCAGCGAGGATTCTTGAAGATAAAATTATTATTTTCAAACTATAATCGTCAAAAATAAATTAAAAATTTTATGTTCCTTTGAAACCAAATTCTTTTACTTTTACTTTTACTTTTTTTCAAACAACTGGAAAAACTCGTAACTAAAAACGGTCCACGCTTTCTAAGATGATTAATACGCGGATAAGATTTTGAATTGCGATCAAAAGCGTAGGCGCAACAGGCTGTAGAGAGATCTTGGTCCGCGTGGGTCTTTCCATCTTTGGTCTCGGTCGTTATCTCGAGAAACGAGCGAGGTGAAGGATAGAGGCTTGCTCCTTGTCAATCTTCATTAATTAAAGCAAGGACAAGTCTGACTTCCAAAAATTCACTTTTGGAAGTGGACTTTAAAATCTAATCTCAGATCGGACCAACCGATGTTCTCTGTCACGATCAGTGATTTTTCCCTCGTTTTCGTTCTTTTTTTCTTCCCATAATGTCCATAAATGTAAAATAATATGGAACAATCGTACAATGTATGTACGTATACAGAGTGAATAAAAATTTATTGGTAATTATAAATTAATGAAAATCTAAAACAGTGTAAATGTAACGATCTGTACAAAATAAAAATTGTCTAATAAAAATAATTTAATTATTAATATATCTATTAATAATAATAACGTGAAACAAGTTCGCACCAAAAAATTATAAAATCATTGATCACATCGAATGATTGTAGAGTTCAACTTTGAAAATAAAACGATTTGAATTGACAGACCATAATTATAAGCAGATATTCAAGTATTTTTTCATTTAATGAAAAATTTTGTATCTTCTTTTTAAAAAATTTTTATTAAATTTATTAAATTTATTATTTCATCGATATATTTGATATATTTATCGATTTATATTTTAATTAAAATTTTATTATAAAAATTAAAAAATATCGATAAATTTGGATATTAATATAATATACACGAATAAATATTAATATTTATTATCATTTTATCGAGTTGCTGAAATAAAACTCGATCGCCTATCGGGATATACCGATTCTATCAATTGTATCTGTGTCTATATATACAGCTAAACATGATAACGACGATCACTAAAACATCTATACTCGTCGTTAAGATAGAAGGGACTGCACCGACAAAACGAAATTCCAAGAATCGCCACGAAAAATTTAGAGGTTGTTCAACAGAGCGACACCTTCGCCAAAGTTTTTATTTGTCGGCAGTAAATCAAGTTCCAAGAATTTGCTCGTCTTTCCGCGGTGGAAGGCGAGCAGGTATTATAATTTGCACGTCTCCGGTCGATTTTTGCGAGTTCCGTAAACATTTAAAAGTGGAATCCCCTTTCGGGTCCTTAAGAGTTTAGGAAACTGGTTTCAAAGATCCTTCGAAGCTGTCATTTCGTCCTACCTTTGGGAGATCGATAGCTTATCCCGAAAATTCGATCGTGATAAATCTGTGAATCATTTTCAGAATGTCGGACGACGAAAAAAAAAAGAGGATCAGAAACGACAGCCACGAAAATTTTTTATCAATCTCGAGCTGAGAAACTTGGTAATTGTTTCGTATATTTTATCCTTGTTATAATATATTTCTTTATCGTCAGATAATAAAATCGATATGTTACAATGATTGATCAACAAAGTTGAAATATATTTTTTCACGTGTATCTAAATATCTCTTAATTTATTAAAGATAATTTATTAAAAATTTTCTTTAAGCAGATTATAACAATTATTATTGTTTAAAGCAGATAATAATCATATGACAATTAAACAATATGACAATTGTAATGAACTTGACTAAATCTGATATCAAGATTTATTTACACAATGAAAATACTATTGTCATTAAAATTTTATAGATGATTTGACAATTTTACAAAAGATCTGATTGTTTTATTTGTTGTTAGTATATAACCTAAATTGGTAACTCGTGAATTTACTTATACTATTAATCGATAAATTATTCCGCAAAAATTTCCACAGATGAAAATATATACTTTTTGCGAAATGACTGAATAACCTATCAATAAATGTAAATTGCTAATTTAATTGTCAAATATAATACACTGATTCCTGAAATTTCTTTGTATCAAATAATCATAAAAATACGATATTTATATAAATATAATACATATATATGAATCGAAGTAATGGACAAAGTTTCATCAGCTCGAGAGATCACTGAGAATAGTAAGATAATCTAAAAACTCACCAATAATAACTTGTACCGGTCCGATGGTATTCCCTTGACACATAGAAATCTCTGAATGACCAAAATGGCGAGAAAAATCCTTAGATAGAATCTTTGTGTAATAAACAATCGACTATATGGCACGTTGGTATATCCGGCCAGATAGCAGACAGCAAACACCAAGGTAGACGTTCGAGGCACCACGTGCTCGTTCGGATACACGTTCTAAAGTTCTAATCGACGATGTCCAGACGAGGTTATGCTGCTTCGCGTGCTCGTCAACTTTTTCACGATTCTCTGGTAACGGCAATTTCACGCTCTCGTCGAAGACACGTGCGCGTACGAAGCGACCGAGGCGGCGATGAAATACGCAGCGACGATCGGTGGGATAAAAAGGACAACGATAATGACAACTGGCGGAAAGAGGAAGGAAGAATGTGAAAGAAGAGATGGAGGAGGAAAAAAAAAGGAAGAAAAGGAGAAAAAGAAGAGGAAAGGAGAAGAAGAAGAGAAACGCAACGAGTGAGTCACGAAAAGTCCAAGTCTGAATCGAACCGCCAGTTTCCAAGGATGCTCGGTTCGAACTGAGAGCACCAAGAGGTTCCTCACGAGTCCCTGCCTCGGGTGTGGGTTTTCGGTTCGTTTTTCCCGTTTTTTCCCTCCGTCTCTGTCTTCCTCCAATGTCGATCTCTCTCTCTACGTGGGTTCTTGTGGCTCGTAGCCCTCTCTCTTTCTCTCTCTCTCCCGATCTCGATCTCACTTTTTCCTGCCAGTTTCATCCTTGTCTCTCTCGTCAGGGCCGACGATGGTGCGGCGTTTGTGGGCCCCCAGGGCCCCTGGGAGGCGGTCGCCGTGGTATCTAGAGTGGGGAGACCCCTAACCTAACTTAACCCGGACCAAACAGCCCCCACTACCTCACACCCTCAACCCTTATCCCCTCTACCTAGCCAATACGTGTCTCTTCTACCTCGATCCCTCTCTTTCTCGTCTTCGTCCTCTCCTTCTTCTCCCTCGTATTCTTGCCTCCGCTTATGTTTCTCGCCGGCTCTCTTTCCCTCTTTCGACCGCTTTAGATCCCAACGAAGGAACCGAGGCGTTTCTACGTGTGTCGCGTGTACCGATCGCGATCGTGTCTCGGTTTGTCGATGCGCGATGCAGCTGCGACAGGAATACCTCGATCGTCCCTTTTTCTTCGTTCTTCTTCCTCTTTATCTCTTTCCCTCTTCACCTCCCGAATGAATCATTTATCAGGCAAGCCATTTTTCGTGACCTGGTTGCGTCGTTGCAAGAACGTGGTAATTACGTGCAATTAATAGAAACGCGTGATTAAAATGCAGCGATTGCGGAAACGAGACATTGATTCACTCGATCAACGGGCACGTCTACCGCGATACGACGAAGTCGCCGACAACGATGTAGACGGGGGAACATTGGAAGGGATCGATCAAGTTCGCCGAATCTATTTACATGAATACCAGATTCGCTGTCGCGGACCTACCGCGGCGTGATCACGAATCGATCGCTGTCGATCCACTCTCTCTAAACATCGAAACGTTCGCTTGTTGTCCTCGAGGGGGCAGTTGGCGCTCGCGTCGCCTTTAATTCGGACCAATCGATTGGACGAAAAAACAAGTGAGCATTGTCGGGAAACGAAATGAAGGAGGGAGGAGAAAAGAGAGAGAGGAGTCGGTTGCGGACTCGCGGTGAAAGAGTTATTGCGGTTACGTTCTTTTTCGATCACGATAGTAATATATTCGTACGGGAGCTTCGGTGTTGCTCACGCACACGAAGATGCCCACTCTGGCTGTCTGTTTGTCGAGAAGAGGCGGTGGATGGGAAAAAGAGAGAGAAAGAGAGGAAGGAGGAACAAGAAAGCTCCGAGGAGACTCCCACAGGGCAACCCACACGATCGAAAGGAAGGGACACATTGAGTTCTCGCGTTCGAACGCATCCGCGTATGCATTTGTTCCTTCGAATACGACACGCTGCGTGGATCGCGCACGCGATGCGTAACGGAATCGGTGAGAATTTTATTTCGTCATTGAACGACAGATCGCTTTACCGAATTTTGTATAAGCGAGAAAGAATTTTGTTTGAAAGATCTTCTCCCTCGATTGACTTGTCGCTGATTCGATGAAATTGAGAATTTTAATGAATAACGAATAATAAATAACTGCTGAAAGAGTAGGAAAAAGATTGTCGAGAAAATAGACGAAGAGATTGTAGGATTTGATGGAACAAATTTTAGTGATGGAAATGAACTATTTTCAATATCGAGAAATTATATGAAGAGATTAAAAGGTAATCTGTGATATTTTGTATTCGTAATAAGTTCAGGATCGAACGTTATAGCTGCTAGGCATATGAAATTTTAATCTAATGTATTTTATTTTTGCTGAGAATGATGAATATGAATAGCTATAATAGTTGGCGAAAAACGAAAAGGAATTAGAAACTCGAGTATTCAAAGAAATTTATGCATTATTTCAATGTGACATAACTCTTTTCAATAGATCCAAAGGGAGTTTTCTTTCAATAATGAAGATGATTTGCGAGCATATAGATATTTTTACATCAGAAGAATCAAGAAAAATTCGAACATAAAACATCTAGATCTTTTCATCGTATCGATAAAAGCTGAAAAGCATTAAACCATTACAATTTCCTAGACACGCACCATTGTATCGAGGTTCTATGTTCTTTATTCAGGTTTGAATAGACAAGTCGTGCGCCACGTAATGTAGAGAGTTGCATCGTAGATGGAAAATCATCCTAATATACCCTGGGAAGACGTAGGCAGACCTGCCCCCTGCTTCGAACGCGTTTCACTATTCGTAATGCGTGTAACGCGTATGCTCGACTAAGTGTGCGTAAGCGCTACTGTGCACGCACACTGTTGCATGTATATACATCCAGCTCGGTCCTGTACACGCACTCGTGTGTGCTTTCATTCGCATTGCATTCGCCGCGCGAGATTTAAGGTAGCTTGAAAGATTTGCTGGCCGAGTTTAAATTTAAATCGACTTTAATTTGCTGCGCAGAAAATCGTGCTTGTACGCCGTTCTTATCCACATAAACTTAGTTGCCACTCTTTTCTGGGATGATAAAACTTAAAAAAAAAATAATAAAACGCATCGATCATATGATATTATATAATAGTATTGTAATTCATATACTTATAGGTACTTATATTTATTTATATTTTTAATTTATTATTTTTATTTTCTTTTTTCATTCATTTATTAACCTTTTCGTCAATAATTGAAACTATTAGCAAGTTAGTGAAATATTTATTATACGAGTATTATAATATCTTACCTGGTTATTACATATATTTCAATAAAAAACAAAAACCAGACTAAATTAAATAAAATATATTAGATTTCTCAATACAATGTTGGATTTATTAGTGTTTCCTTAATAAATTGATGTTAGAAACAGTTTTTAAATATTTGAATTATTGTATTTTCCTATAAACATAAAAAAATAAATTTTATTAATTCCAATCTCATAAAAATTTGAGTTTAAAACTAATTAATATATCTTCATAATATTAATATTCCATTTTTGTTGTTTTATTTTCGAAGAAACACCAATCGATTTCCATTTGATCGACCCCATGCGAGATTTCGACGTCGATCGACCACCGTACCGTTATCGAGTTTATTTGTATATTTTAACCCGATCGGACGATGTTCAGATCGATCCAGCCATTCTGATTCACCTCCTCGTCTCCGTGGAGCTTCGTCTCCCTTTTTATACGGGCACGCATTTGTCATTCGCGAAGGAATGACGATCGCGGCTCGGAGATTTATTCCAGCTCGGGGCTGGTTTCACGGCGCGCCGCATCCTCGCTGACAAAACCGAAATTTATTTCCCAACGTCCGTCCAAATGTCCTGTAAATTACCCACCAACTGTCCAGTACCTTCGAATCACGTCTACGACGATACTTTTTATTTGATCTCATCGAAACTGTGCATCGCGTCAAGAATCGAACGATGGCGTGCCTTCTGCGCACACCTTGGTTTTATTTGAAAAAAAAACTTACATTTGTTCGTAGTGGTGTTAATGTATGCGGGTACTCGTGAAGTTGTTCATTGCTCATACGAGGCAATAAAGTTCGGAAATTCATGGTGAAATTATTACGTATTTCATTGCTGAATGTTACTGTGGTCACCTTCGAAGTAACAGTCAAACCAGTATCTTGTTCACCATTTAAAGCGCTTTTTTTTTACAAGAGAATTTTTATCTAATAAATAATAATTTTATTGGGATCTATTTCTCTGACTTCTTCTATTTCTAAAAATGGTAAGAATAATATAAAAGCGATTCCATAAAATTATTCTCAAAATTATTTAGATAAAACATGATGACTAATTTATCAAAAGGAATATATTGAAAACAACTACAAATTCAATGATAAAATATAATAGAACTTCTATATTCGTAATCCATTTCTGAAAAACAAACGAATGTAGAATAACTTTTTTTTAAATAACGAAGGTTAAAATTATAGTATGATCATTACAACCTACAGATGCTCAAATTTAGGCTAATAAATCATTCATTCACTCATACATAAAGACTTTCTATTATATTTTCGTTATCTATATCGAGGAATTAGCTCTTTGCCGATTTCGATGATACCGTTGATCGGCGTTACTAAAATTTCGAAAGACCTACCGCAGTAAATCGGGTTAATTACACGAGCGGTAGCATGCCGCGATCGATGAATGAGCGGACACGAGCATGGTGGTCCCAATTAGGTCAGTCGGGACGCCAAAAAAGGACTCGCGTTACCGTCCTTTGGGACTATGACCAAACCAATCGATGGTCATCGCCAGTTCATCAGATTTTCCCGGGTTTGAAGATTTCATCGTTGAGTGGAAAAGTTTTAGAGATTTCAAACTATTTCTCGTTTAAAACTTAACTTCTCGTTCGTTCATATCCAAATTAAAATTCTTCGAAGAGATTATTATTTTTGAGAATAAATCTTTTTCTGCATATCTATATAAAAATATACACAATTTTATCTATCCATCTGTAATATATTGGTAAAATATTGTGAATTTGACATTAATTGTAATAAAACTAACGTGTAATCTTAATGTAATAAATAAAATATTATAAATATACAATATAAATAAATATATATATAATAATTATAATGTAATTATATATTTATGTATATAATAAAATAGAATTCTTCTTAAATTTTGTGATTCCAGAACAATAAGTAAAATAATTATAAATATAAATGACCCAAGTTGGAAATCAAAATACCAAAAATATGCATTGTTAACAAAAATAGTTTCATTGTATTTGATAAAACTGCAAGAAAAATAAGACAATGGAGATTATTAAATTAATTATATCTGTTGGATACATTTGAAAGAAGAATATAATGGAACTTGGGCAGAGCAAACCATAATAGTGCGTGGGACAGAACCAGCTAGAACGGAGGCTGCGTGCTCTGCTGGGGGCGGCTTCTTGCTTCTTCGCTTTTTTCCCTTTCCGTTCTCTTTTTATTTCTTTCTTATTCCTCTTTTTTCCTCTTCCTCTTCCTCCTTCTTATGATTCTCTCTCTCGTCAGACCACTTTGCTTCGAAAAAATAACGAAAACATGCCGAGTCTCTTGAAACGCCCATAAAATGATTGACTTAAGGAGTTGGGGTATGCGTTTGTCTGTCTTCTGGGCCGAGCACCTTTACACAGCACCTTCTCCTGTGTTATCGCTTGTTTTGAGTCCACTCTTATTTTTTCCACACAGCTGCTCGATTTGATATATATGATTTATTCTTCTATCAATCATCAGTTTTGATTTAAACATTCTTATCGAAGAAAGATTAAAATATAATTTATCTGTTCTAGGAATTCACCATTTCTTTCTTGTCTTGAATTAAATTGAAAATTAAATTAAAATCAAGAGTATATGATGTTATAGATGATTAGAAATTAGAGAAAGGAACTTATATGGAGTAAACTATAGTCGGATGTGGGACAGAGCGATCCACGGAGGCTGCGTGCTCTGCTGGGGGCGGCTCACTCTTCTCTTTCCTCTTCTCGAGATCCTTTCTCTGCCATTGCCTGTTTTACTCCTACTCTCTTCTCTCTTTGTTCCTCCAGGCTAGGCGATTCATCGACAAGATCTCGAGAGTTGTTTTCTTGTGGTTCACATTTACTCCTTGGATCTAAGACTAGTGCTGTTTCTAGGAAATAGATATTATATCTGCCAGTGCTGATTGTATATTTATTAGTGATACATTTGGAAAAGTGTATTTTGTTAGTAATAAATTCAAAGATCTTTATATGATATGATATAAAAGAAAAAGAATCGAAAGTAACAAAGATCAAGAATAAAATATTAGAAGATTGAAATGTTAATAAATTAATATATAATTACAATTTTTTAATAGATGATAAATAAATATCTTGAAAACAGAGTCTCAATTTCAGTTTTAGATATTTTTTAGATATAATTCTAATCTTTTTAATATAATACAAATATTTAAAAGATTTATTTATAATAATATTCAATAGATATTTTTTTAAAGAAAATTTGAATTTCTTAAACAAAATTGAAAATTTTTAAATATTTCTATGTTCTTTAAAAAAAAAAATAAGTGTTCAAAAAACAAGCATTATTTTCGATATCAAAAGTGATATTTCATCAATTCTACTACATATATAAAACACCGGTGTATGAGCGTGACTAAAAGAAGGGAGCAACAGGTGGACGAATACGTTTACAAACTGAATAATAGGGATACATTGAAGACCAATTTATATCTTTCTTATCAATATCTTCTGTCAACTTATCAACTATCCCTTCTGAAACATTTTGTATACATAACATTATACATTAATTCCTCTTCTAGTTATAATTCATTACCTGTAAACATAATAAGAAGTTTAATCCTTATTAGTTTTAATTAATATATACTATCTTTCTATAAATATCAAATTCTTATCTTATTATATTTAAAAATATTTAAATTCTAAAGACCAAATTAAGATAATTATTGTATTATTTTGTATTATTGTATTATTCGAGACGATTACGACTCTATTCACGTTGTGATGTAAGAATTACATGTTAAATCCATATTTTCTACAGCATAAATTTTCAGCTTGAGTCTTCAATTTGAATCATATTTATGTACTTGAATCATTATTATTTTTATTCATAATTATTCATAATTTAGGAAATTCTGTAATAATCTTTTTTAATTTAAATATCGAATCACAATTCATATACTATCAAAAATAAATTATATTATATTTATTTTACCTTATTAAAAATATATCCTTTTATAATTATAAAAATATATCGTCTCCCAAGAAAGATCGAAAGTGAAACATTGTTCCATCGTGGATTAGTAATAACATAACAACCTTGGATTCTTTAACACATTGTTTTTGCAGAAACAGAAAGAAATAACAATATTTCTAGAATGGAAGTATAAGAAGAGTGCAAAAAATATATTGAATACTTGATTTTGCTTTTTTGAAAGAATTTGTGGTTTCAATAACTCCTATAAGAAATAAATTTTTCTGCTATGACCAATATTCAATTCTAGAATAAAAAAAATTACGATAAAATCGATCCATTGCATCTGCGGTGATCATCTTATATTATGATCACAAAGAATAGTCGTTTTATCTCAATTATTGCTCCAACAACTGCGATCAATCGCTCGTTTAATTAGTAATTAACATAATTATATTATTTATATTATCAATTAAATAAATTACGATAATATAAAGAAGAATTTTAGTTACGCACAGCCAGATGTTTCCTTTTTCCATTTCTTTTTTTATTTCAAAGAAATATTATCGATGCATTTTCACTGTATCGCTTTCTGTTATGTCCAATTTAATTACTCGAGTGCAAGTGTCTTAAATTGTGTCACCTTTTCACAATTATAATTGATGAATTCGATTTGCGACAATTTACACTCGACAAAAGTTTCATCTTTGAAATATAAATATTCTGAAAACGAAAATGTTAAGTTATTCGATAAATTCATGCATATTTCTGTCTCAAGCAATTAATGTCAAAAGCAATTAATCATTTCATATTATATGAAAATAATTTATTTATTAAATGAATATTTATGTACAATTTATTTTATATCTCATTTAAAATAAATTTGCTACTTTTACTTCAAATAGGAATAATTTTACTTGATATTATCTACAGAAGGAAGAATTTCTATTTATTTTTTTCAAAAAATAAATATTCTTGTTATTGGACAGTCTAATAGATGAAGAGACAGAACGAAGGTGTGCTGTTACACGTCACCTTTTCTTTACCGTTACTCTCTCCCCTTTTTTTTCCACAAAGCTTCCCTGTTTCTCGCGTGGGTGCTCGCGATGCCGAGAGCACCGTATCCTTTTCGAGCTCCTATTCGAGGAGGCTGATCCTGAATAGGGATCCAAGGGCGCCTACGTAACCCTGCCCGCCATTGTGGACACGTCAACCAGTTTCCATGCCAAGGCTTCTTTTCACGCTCTTTCCACCGAGTCGTAGCAAATATACGTTCATATTTGTGGTTCTCTGTACCAAACATTTCACAAGGTCTAATATTATTTAATTATATTATAATTGTGATCTAAATGTTTAAAATATTTGGAAATTTGATAGACACAATTATATAATATACAGTTAAAATGAAATTGTTAGAATATTCGACTGATTCGAATATTCAAATAATTATCATTTCGTATCAAGTATAGATGTATACTTAGTTGCCATATTCATTTTTTCATTATTACACTATTGAAACATATTTTCTCAAACTCTTTGTTGCAGTATATAAAATCATTCCAAGCTCATAATAATTTTAATAATTTTTCACAAAATATTAGAATATAATTTGATAGATATTTGGATTGAGAAATATTACACGTTTAATTAGTTACTGAAAGGAACTATTTACTCGAATTGCAGAAATTTTCATAGATTCAACATCGATTCGTAAACTGGACACGCAAACCAGTTCAAGAGTGATACAATGTATGCGAGTACATATCGAGACGAGTTTCGGATCCAGGGTCAAGGAAGCGCGATGATATAACAAGTTCCAACTTCTCTCTTTTTTCCCTTTTCCGACCGATTTCTCTTGATTCGGCCGTTTCATTAATAATTCGCTTGCGAAGCTTATCTGACATCTACCGCGGAGAATAATTACGCGGCAAACGTATCCCTGAATTTCTTGTTACCACCTGCCACGGACGATTGACCAGATAACGTGTCCACCTGACCTGTCCTCTCGCATTCGACTTTCATCTACTCAAATTTTCCGATTGCCTCCAGCTATGACTTTTTTTGGACATGTCTGTTTAACAGCCAAGAAATAATATGTGTAAAAATATAGAGAATCGAATGAATTATGTGATAATAATTAAGGATCTCGTAACAAGAAGGCAGATAAGCTTCTGACAGCTTTTAAGTTATTGTGTTATGTAATATGTTTACTTATAAAGAATTTATATCGTGTTATTTCAGGTAAGTGAATATTAAAAGTAAATGATTTATTATTAATTTTGGATTGTAAATATGTGTATAAAGATAGATATTCGATTTTCAATGATATTTTTAAAATTAATAAATTTTTTTATGAGAAGATAAAAATTTTGCTTTCTACAGTATTTTCTGGCAACAAAATAGAAGAAAATAATCGTGCACTCAAACACATATAATGCAATGCTTGAAAAACATCTGTGTACACTTGTAAATAGCCAATCAGAGATTATCAAAGACTATCTCAAAAATCCTTTACCAGTCACGCTGAAGACAGAAGCCCTCGTAGATCCTATCGTATATCCTTCTAACTTTAGTTTTCTTTCTCTTTCTTCTTCTTTCACTAATCTTCTTTCGATCTTTTCTCCTTTTTCATGCTCATTTTCTGATCTTTTTCCATCCTCCAGCTTTCAATCTCTCCGATCATCTTACTTCGTTCCACCAATTCAAGATCTTCCATCAACCGTAAAATCACCATGCATAACATCAACTATGACCATCTTAAGATTCTTTGTTTAAGGGTTACATAATATGTTAGATAATTAAGAATCTTCGATCTTGTGTTGATAGAAAGATCGTTTTGTAAAAAATGATCTTGCTAAAAATTTCAAAAGATTTTTAGATTTTAGAACTTATATTAAGTCGATTTGAAATGGAACTGTCGGATGTTCATCATTTTGCAAGTCGTAATGAATCGAGCAAAATGATAAATGATGCAGTTCAGATGATTATGACATAAATCAATCAACGTTTCGAATTTAAGTAATTAAAAAATAATTTAGAGAGATATATAAAAAAGGATAATCGTAATTAGCATTAAAATATATCACTGAAATTGATAATGGCACAACTCAAAAAACTTCAAATTTGTTTTTATTGAATACAAAATCTACGTTATATTTTTATGTAAATTTATCAAAATTTCACAATAATTATATATACGATAATTAATAAGGTCTTATTTAATATTATCAAAGATTTTAAAAAAAATCTCTTCTCTAAAATTTTGAATTATGCCACTATCAATGTGCACGTATCATTTCTAAAAATAAGCTACTAATTATATTCTCTAACATGTTACGAAAAAAAATGAAAGAGATCTACGATGAGAAATCTTGTTAAAGATAGATAACAAATTAATTAATTAATTAATAGTAACAAATTAAGATAACGATTGATTTTTCAGAAATCACGAAGAAAGAGAGATAATAGACGAAATAGATGTGAAAATTAATTGCATATTAGTAGATTCGATTGCACAAACCAGCTACGATCGACGATTTCTCCGATCGATCCGTGAACACACGCGACGGGTCGCTCTTTCGGTTAACCTTTAGCGCGAATTCCGCAGAAGTTATTGATAGTCCTCACCCGCAATTTTTCTTCGCCTACGGTGTCTTGAGAAAGTGCAAAGAAACGCAATTCTTCAATGCAATTCGTGGAATTCCAATCTTTACTGGCTAGATCGATCATTCGATAGTTAATCTAAATGATTAGATTAACATGACATAAGTAATTGTTTGATGGATACAGAAAGTGTAGAAATAGAAGAATCTGCAAAGAGAATAGAAAAATATAAGTTAAGACTCTTCGTATAATTACTTGTAAATATTAATACATCAAAAAGTACTTCACTCTTCAAATTCATGATGATTTAACTTTTTTATTGAAGTTAAATTTTTTACAATTTTTCGTTTGGAAAATTTTTCAAACTGAAAATACATATTATCTTTCTCATACTTTATCTCATTTCCATCTTACTCACTTCCATACTTCATCTATTAAATTGTTTATTCAATAAATTTCAACATCTTATATATTATACCAACCTTTGTATTTATTTTAATCTTTGGAAATATCTCTTAAGTCTTTTACTTATTTCAAAACCTTCTATGACGTAAAACTTTGAAGACTTGCTCGTTTTTTGTTCCATTTTTACCTGTAAATATTACCAAAATATGTGAGATATAATACTCATACACACACCTAATGCTTTAAAACGAGAATTTTAAATATTAATAATCTCAATTACATAGATAGTTAAAAAACAATTCGAAATAGAATTACAAAGATACGTATAAATATATGAATAAGATTCAATCTATCTAATACATTTTGCTATCCATACCCAAGGAATTCTCATAGCTATTCGATACGGCTAATCAGAGATCCGTTAGAGAAACGTTGGACGTCTCACAGTAAGAGTAGAAAGACCGGAAAAGTAACCACTTGGGAGTATCCTTGATCCAAACTCATCGTTTCCTTATAGCTAGCCGCTCACACCTACGCTGTCTTGCCCCTGATTAGCAGAAGGCGAAGGAATATATCGTGCGTAACAGGGCCGCATGCGACTTCCTTGCAAACGTTCGTTCCCATGTCTCCGATCGTTTATGGGGCTTTCCGTTGTCGCCGCTTCCCATGGACTTCCTAAACATTGACTTCCTCGAAGGAGGCAGAAGCAGATGGCCTATTAATTCGACGACCACGAAGAAGGACCCGCCACCTTCGTGGCCAAGGCACCCTCCAACGTAACTTGGGAACACCCCTGACCTTCTTCCCACAAGTGCACCCTGCACTTGTTCTTCCGTGGCGTGTCCAACCGTTAAGTCTCACAGATTCCTCGGCCACCTTGCGCACCTCCTTGGCAACTGACGAGTGCTTTCTTCGACTATATTTTTAAAGAAAATTTGAATTTTTGTGAATTATTCTTATTGGATTACGATAGAAGTCTAATTTAGATATATTTCATTTGCGCTTAACTACATTTTTGTATAATTATTATCTGAATTAGTGTCATTTTCATTATATCATATCAGTTTTTAATCGAAGATTTATTAAATAGAAGATTCTATTAGATTTAATGTAAAAAAAGAAATTTATCGTCTCTTTCTTATGAATATATTCAGATTTATAAATAGAATTCTATTTTATTTATTTTTTTGATTAATCTTAAAATAAAAAAAAAATCTCTTTATTATTCGAGAATTAATAATATTGATTTCTATAACCTCGTTTTGATGACCTAAAAAGTAGGCTTCGGGGAGGAGGTAGGATAAACCGGGGTCAGAAGTAATACTTTAACTTTAGAATATGATAACTCAGAAACGAGATTATGAATACAAATTTTTATGTAACTATTTTATATATTTATCTGAAATTATTAAATCATAACTCTTTTGTATTACGTAAATAACAACAAAATTATCGGTCAAAAATTGGAATCAAGGAAAATCTTAGAATTGTTTATACAATTGCTATTGCTTCCGGGTATGAATTGCGTCAAACAAGATTCCAATTTTATTCCAATTCTTTTATCAGAAATCGGATGATACATCATGGATCACTGGTTATCAATTTTTCTTTAATTGTATAATTCTAAACAATTAAAAAAAAAATCACCTAAAAGCCTCGAGCAATAATAATTTCGACGAGTTTGATTATCGAGTCAAAAAAAATCATATGCTTATCTTTAAAAAGAAAAATAATAGTACGAAGCTTGTATCCCATAATTTTGAAAATCATCGTCCAAGGCGCGGAATTACGCAACGGGTAAGTTTGGAACGATGCCTCGGTCTGGAAACCGCAATCAGGAGAAAAAGGCTTCGAGGAGCATCGGCCGTCGACGATCCCTCGACGTGGCTTCGTCCTTCGTATCCTCCACGGAAGACACGGCATGGGAAAGAATGTCGTTGATCGAGTACGTGCACGCGCATCGAAAGCCTTTTCGCGCCGTGGAACCGGTCATAAATTCATCAGAGACTCATTTGAAACGCGTGCGTTTCGCAAATCTCAGTGCTAACGGTATCCTTGATGAAAGAATCGGAAGATTATTTTCAAATATCGATCGGGAACTTCGTATTTGTTAATTTCTCAACGAAATAGATTTCTTGTTGATAATGAATTACCCATTACGTTGAGATGAATGAGATTACTTAGATATTGCAGATAAATTAAAAGATCATCTGTTCGATAAATTTTTCTATCAGATGGAAAAAATTAAAGAGAATAAATTGGACATGTTCGTTATACGATGTTGGATTAATTTTGATACGGAGATTCAATTTTGTTATTTTAAAGCTTTCTTTTTAAACTTTTTTTGTATTTTCTGTTAAGATGAATAGAAAAAAAGTAATATCTATAATAATTTTCATATAGGAGTATATTGATTCAAAATTATATAACTTTAGTTAAATTATTGAATATATTTAGTTTCTATTTATAGAATACCATTATAAAATACAGTAAAAGTTTAAAAAAAAATTAGGATCGCTTACAATAATGATATTATCAGTTTTATGTCTTTTTTATGACACTATAAATATTCACATAATCGATTTTCAAATTCACCATCTTGAAAACGATCATTCCCTTATATCCAATCGCCAATAATTTAACTTGACCTAACCTAACTTAAACCGTACAATACTATACTAAAAATACATACCAAATTTTAAACATGCTTATAACAAATTTGAACCAATGGATCCTTAAATTTAAAATTGATGTATCTCCATTCTGCTATAAGAAAATGTAGAAATAACTTTTAAGAAAAATAATGCTTTTTTAAGAAAAACAATGTTTACCCAAGATTGAGGAGGACAAGTTAGATACGTTCGACGTTGACTTGGATTGATCAGGGTAGCAAGAGGAACCCGTTGGCGAATAAGATTAATAAATCCAAGAGGCGGGTAGCGCGCGCGCGCTTGGTAACAATAACGAAACACCTTTTATGCACGCGTGGATCCCACCTCTTCCTCCTCCACAGCCAGCGGCGCATCTACCGCAACTACCATCCCGGTTGTCTCGCTCCATCCACGAGCGCGAGCTTCTTCGCATTCACCTGCTGCTATTCGAAGATCAGCTGCCCTAACCGCCACCTTGGCAGCACCTTGCCCCTTCGCTATCCTCCTTCACCTCGACCGGTACCCTCGGCATGTTGCGCCGCTTCTTCTCCTCCTTCTTCCACCGCTTCTTCAACCCGTTCTTCAACCCTCTGTCCGCGGCGAATCGTTTCTTTTTCCATTGCCTCCGCCTCTCCACGTCGATCGCCTTCCTCTCTCTGCCTCTGATTCTCCTTCCGCGCTTCTGTTTCTTCTTTACCTGCCCTCTTCTTCTGTTTCTTCTTCCTTCTCCTCCTCCTCCTCCTCTTCTCCGTGACTGTCTCGTCGAATCGACCGCATGCTCCCGCACACACGGCACGGATTTTTTCGAAAAAAAACACAGCTGCACTGCTCTTTTATGGGGGTCCGTTGGCTACGCACGCCGAGCGCGAACACCGTGCAGCTTGCGCGCTTGTGACACGCGTGTTTCGTTTTTTTTTCCACGAGCTAAGCTGCTGCCATTCGACTTGACCTTGCCTGTAATTAGCCGATACAAAAAGCGCAGCTAGCAGTCGTTTGTGCTTCTTGATTAAATTGATGCCGTTAATGATGGGATTGAGTATACGTAAACAATACGATCATTTAATATTGACGTACCAGAATATTTCGTAAATATGAAATAATTCTTTTGAGTAGAATCTGAGCAAGACCCTCTATAAGTATTTTCGAGTATATAGAATCAAATATTGTCCGAAATTTTAAGAATACAGTACTTACTAGAAATCAATTTTCTTGAAAATAATTTTTTCACATTGTATATTATATTTATCTTATGATATAATATTATTTTTATTTATTTATCAATTTTTTAAGCGAAGATTTAAAAAAAACAAAGTATGCTATCATCCATAGCTTACTTCAGAGTGTTAAATTCTTCTAATACAATCGAATCTCGATAAGTCGAACTTTAAGGAAAGAGATATAAATTTTCGAGTCATAAAGATTCTGAATTG
This sequence comes from Apis cerana, assembly GCF_029169275.1. Taxonomy (NCBI): domain Eukaryota; kingdom Metazoa; phylum Arthropoda; class Insecta; order Hymenoptera; family Apidae; genus Apis; species Apis cerana. The sequence goes on along the minus strand of NC_083854.1, from coordinate 3,050,160 downwards.
TAAAAATTTTCAAATGAAAAAGTTTATTTTAACAAACTTTTCATATAAATTAAAATTTTTTCTTATAAAAAATTAAGAAAAAAAATAATTTTTAATTTCTAATAGCTTCGATACATAACCTTAAACTTCGAGTTGTAAAAATTGCGACAATAAAAATTCAATTACAGAATATGTTAATTTTGACTTGTAGAAGTTTGACTATTTTAAGTTTAGGTTTCAGATATAAAATAATGCATTGATATTTGATAAATAATTTGAATTAAAATAACTTTTTTCGATTTAGAAAAATTATAATAGAGATTGTAAAGAGATTGAATAAAATTGTAGTCTTACAGAGAATTTCAAGATTCGATTGTATCTTACTAATAATATTTTAGTCCTATAAAATGAATCTTTTCCATCAGATTGATATTTATAACTACTTACATATCAAACTTGATCCCATCATTAAACGCAATTAATTGTAGATATATTTCGAAATATGGTGTTAATCTTCAAGTCAATGGATTAATCGATGGATGGTTCTTCTCATTGTTCAATGCTAATCCTCTACAAATTTGAATCGTGCGTGGCTTCACGAATGATTTTCACTCGATAAGTGACGAGAAAGGTAAAGGAAGTATGCTTGATCTTTTTTTTCAACGGTTGATGGTTGCGCAACACGGCGGACAACGGGTTATAAAGTTGTATACCCTTTAGGCACCTCAGTGTGTAACATTGTGAAAAAAACGAATGGCACCTGTGAGGTTCTTTGTCAGAATTTCTTCATCGGCAGGCAGCAGGTGAACTCGTGTCGGACAATGAGCCGCGTTGCTCGATTCGCGTGCAACCAACATTTTTCACAAGTACGCTGCATTCACACACATGCGTGCGCATGATCGAGTTCGATGGTGAGACGAATTCGTATTTGACTCGTGGCGAAAGAAAAGCTTCGGCAATTTGGCGTGCGCAAGCGCACGCGACTGCTACCGATTATATCCGAAACCGTGTCGCCTTTTTGTTGGTTGATGACCATTTGCGTCGGCGGCGAAACCGGAATAAAAGCGATTCCATCTGAGTTCTCTTTACAGAGATCGACAGTCGTTAGAATGAAAATCGATCGATCTTAAATGTTTCTTTATGTCTTCATTAATCATACAGACCAATGTTCTATTGGTAAGTATATCTGACGAGTCAGACTCATTTTGTATTATAGGTTAGAATGATGAATCTCATTGTTAATTGAAATAATATTATATAGATATAATTATAAATATAAAATTAGAAGCGAGATAAATGCAAATAGTTAATAGTTCTAATTACTTTGAAATAGATAATATTTGAACTTGTAACTTCATTATTTAATACTTAATTGCTATTGTTGAATCATTAGAATATTACAAATTCTATAATTTTGTTTTTAAATCACATATAATATTAATTCTCAATTTTTAAACTATAATAAACTTATAATTATAATTTATAATACCAAATTTTTACCAAAAAATTTTTTAAATATCATTATATTTTAATTTCATTATAATAACTAAGAGATAAAATATCTTAGAAAAAAATTCCAAGATTCATTTATTCTTTTGTCATTATTAAAACTTTTAATTTTCACATTATAAACTATCATTGAAACATATTATTTATTTATATAAAATTATTATGACAAACATATACTAATACTTTTTCGACTCATTGCAAATATTTAACTAGACCATAGTAAGTACTAAAGACGGAAGAGGCTTGTTATCGTAGAAACCAGAGGGGTCGAGTGTAAGGAGTTCCCAAAGGAATTGGCCGCGACGAAAGTCGACGACTCGTGGGAAAGTTAAGGGGCGCCAACCGTTTTTGAAACGGAGAATACATAGCAGCACCAAGAGACGCTGGGGGTGGACATGTAATTGATACGCTTCGCAGGACCGTGTTTGAATTTCATTAAGGCCCTAATGCCACCTCTGGATCTATTCCGCTTCACTGGTTCATCCACTCGAACGATCAGGAATCCACTGACCAGACACTTTGTCGCTCTTTCTTTCTCCTCTGGCGACAGTCTCACGATTCAAAAGTGCATCGGTTCTTGAGCTTCTTCTGAAGAATTAGCTTCCGTGAACGCGCGAAATTTGCATGGGAAAGTTCAAGAGATAAGTCAGGAGTTTTTGCACGCAACTTTCAGAGATTGAGTTACATTTTTGTGAAATTTTAACAAAACTTGCAATATTATTTTTTGAATAATATTAAAGGTATTAGATTAATTTCAATAATTAATTAATTAATTAATTAATAAACGATTTATTTATTAAGTAAAAAAATATTAGGATGAATATATAAAATATAAATAAAATATGATATAAATATAAATTATGGATGAAAGAAATGAATTTAACATTTTTTTTAAATTTTAGCAAGAAATCTATTCGATGTGGGATACATTACTTGATAAATCATGTCAAGAATTTCACTATCTAATCAATTTAAATATCTATATATATATTTTTGAAAATGATGTATAGAAACTAGGAAAGAAATAATCTGGAAGAAATTAAAGATTAAAGAAAAAATAAAAATTCTAAAAGATTAAATAATGAAATACAAAATGTTTGTCAGGACAATTGTTAAATATGCTAATATTTAAATTATCTGTCTAAATATATATTTACAATATGATTCACGATAACCTGACATCCAAAATCATGAAAAAGAAAATAGAAAAAAAAATAATTTACCTCAATAAACTATCTATCAAATCGAACAGATATCATGATCGATTCTTCTCGAAAACAGCGGCTCGTTCCCCAGAGATCTAAGCGACCGACGTAACCGTCACGATCGAACCCTCCGGTTTTCGATTCGTGAACGAGAAACGAAAATAAGGAAAGAGAGAAAAGAAGAGAGAAGGAAGTCTGTCGAAAAAGGATCGCTGTGTGTGCTCCTCGCGGAAAAAAAGACAAGTCCACCACTGTGGGAGATCGCGTACGCAGGGTGCAGTCCAGTCGAGAAGTCGTGAGAGTAAACCTGACGAGCGAGAGAAGGACGAACAGAATCACCTGCGGTGCACCTGCTGTGCAGGGGGCTCCTTCAGTCCCGTATTAAAAGTGTATCAGACCTTCTCCTCCTCCTCCATCTCTTTTCCCTTCTTCTTCTTCTTCTTCCTCTTCTTCTTCTTGTTCTTCTCTGCTTCATCTCTTTCTTCTCTGTTTCATTCCTTGATCCTCTTCATATTCTTTTTTTTCTTCTCATTCTTCGATTCTCTTCTCTTCTTCTCATTCTTTGATTCTCTTCTCTTATCTCTTACGATATCCTTTGCTTTTTCCACATTTACTCTTTCTTTTTTTTCTATTCTATTCGCTTCATCCTTTAATCTCTTCATTATCCTTTATTCTTATTCTCTCTTTATTTCTTTTTCTTCTCATTTTTCTCTCCTTCAATTTCCTTCATTCTTATTCTCATTCTTCTTCCTCTTTTTATCCAGGTCATTTTTCTTTATTATTTTTTCTTCGTTTATCATGATCCATTTAATTTCATTTTAATTTCATAATTTTTCCATTCCAAAATATGGAATTCTACTCTCATAATAATTGTTTCAGTTCGATTTTTGGTTTTTGCTGGAAATGTGATCTAAGAATGGGCATGATTTTTTCCATGCATTTTTTTAATTAATCCAGGACGATTTAAAAGGGACAAGTCTGTCGATTGAATGTATTGACCAAAACGAAGTCAAGGGTAATTACATAATAATTACATAATTGAACGATTGCTATTCACGATCACAGGTATGTACAAAGTAGTTTCTTCTGACGCAATCTCGTTGTTCTCTCATTCCTCTTTTCACCCATTTTCATTCTCGAAGACGCTTAGTTACGTTTCGCAACGGTGGTCGTCGTTTTATAACTGTGCCTATCTAAGAAATCTCTGCATTGAGGGAGCATTATCCGTTCTCTTCATTTCTCAATGTCGCGCGCCAACTTTACGTCGATTCGATACGTAATTTGTTGATGTTTTTCATTTCTGTGACAAATAAACACCACGAGATACTTTGAAGATAAACTTGTTGAAAACGATTGTGGTAGAATTATTTGTGAGAATTCGTATCTTATTTCTATTTTCTGTATAACATAATAAAACATCATCATTATATTATTGGATTGAATATTTTTAGTATATTATATGAGTCATTTAAATCCTTGATCCTGAATATTTTCGAAATTATTTAATCCTTTATGAAGTTTCTGACACAATATTATATTTTTCTAGAATTTTTTTTCTGATTTTTCTTTGATGTAACATTTCATGCATTAAATTCTACTTTGAATATATTCATGAATTTTAACATTTCTGTTATTATATTTACCACTTATATTAAGTATTTTATTACTATATACTAATGAATTTTATTCTATCTAATTAAATTGAATAAGGGACTCTAGATTAATTAAAGAAAAAAATTGAAATTAATATAAGAGCTGAAAGACAGGTTGCTTTCTTTTTCTTACAGTTACTAATTCGTAGAAAGGTGCGGGCGCCTCCTTGGAGACAGAGGTGAGAGAGAAGGTGGTGGTGAAGAAGGTCAAAGCGATTTTCCCTCTAACGGACGAGCTAGAGAGGAGTCGTGGCGGTGAGAGAGCCGCGGTCGCATTTGTTTCACGGCAGCCAGCAGGAGCAGCAACGGCCAACAGGTGTATAGCAGGTGCACACCCCGAGCGGCATCGAGAGTGCCGTGGAGAGCTAAAAAGTTTCACGTCCACCTGAAGGTCCCACACGAGAAACCGGCCGACTTTCAACCGTCGTTTTCTTCAGCGCCACCACCCCTCGACTCCCACCCCACGTAGCCCGCACTCGCCATGTATATACGTTTGTCGAATGAACAAACGGACGATGAAACCAACGAACTAACTCGTTGTTACCTTCTTGCGACAGCATAATGTTATACGGTTGAGAAAGAAACGGTAGAACCCACTTCCCAATATTTCAAACCGAATTCTTGAGGCCTTAAGGTCGTTGTCCTAATCATCAATTAGCCACGTGAACACATATCTGTATCCATTTAAAAGCATAACAAAAAAATTATAACTAATTCCAATTGGCTATACATAAGTGTGGATAAGATATCATATATGGATGTTTTGATAAAACAGAGGTAATCAATTATATTTTGATTATTACAATAATTGAAAGTATCAATTATTGAAAGTAATAATAATTATCATAAGGAATAACCTAATAATATTGCACAATATTATACATTATATGTATGCATATTCATTGTGATTAAAACTGAAAGAAGATTTGATACAGCTTTTCAAAAAGGAAGTAGAAGGTAAGATAGTTTTAATCTCAAACTACTTAATATACAAACTTAATATATTTATTTATTTATATTGATAAATATATTTTTCTAAAAAAAGAAATTTCTTTTAGATGAATAAGAAAATCTCCATAAAAACCAGAAGAATTAAATGAGAAATGTGATCTATTTAGTGTTGGGGCGAAGAAAAGAAATTTTTTGGACGAATAAAAAAGAAAAAAAACTTTAAGAAAGACAAAGAGAATCAATGAAGAAGTAAAAAATATAATAGGCGAGGAAAAGAAGATTCAAAGATAAAGATAAAGGGAAGAAAATCTCGATGAAAACCGGAAGAGTGGAGAAGAATAGAAGAGGGATGGAAGAAGACACGTGGAAGAAGGTGCCAGTCGGAGAGAAGCACCTGCGTCTCATTATCGATCATCTATCGAACGAGGCCTCCAGTCGGGGGCTATCCTCGAAATCACTATGCGCCGCTATGTTTCCAACCGTTGAAAATCCACCCTGTGTCGTGGCTGATGTCAGGTGCTTCTTCCTGGACGGCAAGTGCAGGCGGCGCGAGGTGCTTTTTCGATTTAATGACACGTTGTCCCACACAAGCGTGGCAACGTACACGCGCCCTATGCTTATACCTTTCTTCTCTTTGCTCCTCTTCCCGGATTTCCGTTTCCATTCCGTTTCGTTCGCCGTTACCAACCACCGTTTGAATCAATCGAGAAAGAAACTTCTGGCGAACGCGATGGCGCGCGAATAACGAACGATTAATAAAGTTAGCAAAGAATTATTTTTGTTTAAAGATCAAATTAATATATATCTATATATAGATATATATTTCTACTAAACATTTAATAATGTTGAAAATTTTTACAAGCGATTAATTAATTAATTAATATTTTTCTTCATTTATACTTCAATTTCAAAGTAAAAATAAGTAAAAAATTTGTCTCTCTTCAATTAAAACAAGTAAAAAACTTTCGTATTATGCAAGTGAAAGTTAATTAACAAATTTCTACTTGCAATATGTAGAACTGAAATAAATTAATAATTAAGTAGATATAATGATATATATTTTAAAATTTATTTAATTGCAATTGCATATATTTAAATTTATTTAATAATTCATGGATATAAATATATAATATAAATGGAAATATATTATATAATAAAAATCGATCGAAAAACTATACATAGTTATATATTAAATAAATTATATGATTAAAAATTAATGTTTCATACAAATATACAAATATACGTCAAATATATAATATCTATTTTATTAATATCAGAATATCTATTATATTAGATATATATTTACCTCTATATTAAATAATTATTAAATATTATTTTTGTATAATAATTTAACTTTTATTTATACATTAGATGTATATTATACCATTTACATTAACTAATTGTATTAATTTGCATTTTCTAATTAATTACTTTCAAGTATATTATACTCCATATCATTTCTTAATATTTCCACATAGCAGTCAATAAATTTGATACCATGAAATATAGAATATGTATCATTGTACTTAATCTATCCTTTCTATTCCATATTTACTCTATTCATAGCCGAAGATAATTAAACAAATAGTCCTTAACATTAAATACATTAAATAATCAGTCCTTTTTAATCTACTCGAAACAAGTGTTATTATAACGTAACTTCTATTCATAGCATCCAAAGATATTGGATAATCCAGAGAAAACGATCGAGAAAAGAAAGAATGATAAGAATAAGATATGCTCGATCGAATTATCTTTATTACTTACAATTTGTCAGGATACAATTTGAAACGCTAATCGAATTTATGGAAAAGAAAAGGCATGAGATGGTACTTACCATCATCCTTTTATGGACAAAAGAACGGTAATTAATCGGGAAGAGGTGGAACGATAACGGCCGCAACGATAAAGTTGTCCCGCTCGCGTCAGTAAATATACGCTCATGCACTTTTACTTATCAAAGTTCAATTGAGTTAACGATCGCACCTGTACGTTCCTTTCTCCTTGCTAGAGCGCGCGGTTTGGACGGATGGCAGCTGGATCTGGCATGCACGGGGTGTCGTGCACACGGTATACGCATACGTGTACGTACAGGTGGGACGAAACCGTCATCCTTCTCCTCGAGCGGTTCGCTCGATCTTCCCATCCTTATCATAAATTTTCTCTCGTTTCCTGGCCGAATTCGAGGCATCGACCGCTCAACGGATCGTTCTCCGTTGGCTAGAACTTGGATTTTGAAACTTTTTATCAGTTTTGCGATTTGAAATTGTTGAAAGTTAAGTAAAGATTAATTTTTTCTTCATTTCTTTCATCAATTGTATCATAAACTATTCTTCGTTCCCGTATTTATCTGTTACTTTCAAGCAAATCTACAAGTAAATATGATTTTATTATATTTAATTGTGTGATTCTTCCATTTGTTTTCCATTGTTATCTTTCTCATTTCTTTTTTAAATAGAAGTTGGGGATGTGCTCGATCGTCGTGTGAAAAGGTGCAACAGTGATGCGGGCAACAACAAGGATAACCATGAAGTATCGTGTAAAATATGGAAGATCGCGACCAAATGAGAACTGATCCTTAGCGCCTCGGGCGAAATCAAGCAAGAAAGAAATGAGTTGAAGCAAAGCAAAATCGAAGGAAATTGCCACGGTCGAGATCGAAGCGGCTTCTCTCAGTAGGAATGGAGAAGTGTAGGCAAAAGTGGTCGTGGTGCTCGTTAAACGTCAACAAGTACCACTTATCGATTCTGAAGTTCCTGTCTGAAGTTTCTTCTTAGGGAAATTATGTGGCAGCTGAGTTGAGAAGAATGGAAGTGCTCGATATATCTTCTGGCGTGATTTTTCCATATCCTTGATTTGATTCAGTCAGTTGTTTTCCAATCTTTATCGAGTAATCTTTTTTTTTTTACAATTATATATAAAAAACTTGTGTTATAATTTTTAATCGACGATGTTTTGGTATTAGTAATGATGACATTGTAATGAAGACACGGTTTTCCCTTCTCTATAATTATTTATTTATTAATGGTCTTTGCTTCCGGCGAATGATTTAACAGAAGCCCTCCGAAATTTTACCAACATGAGAGTTTCTATTAAAAGATAATCGATGGATAATTAGAGAGCAATGTCCTATGTGTGTTCGTGCATCATCGTTGTATCAAAAAAGAAGCAGTGATTGGTGGTTGGCCCGATGAGCAGCATCACGGCCCTTTAAACTGTCCCGTGTCACACGCTGCTGCTTTGGCTCAACGCTTTTTTACCATCTGCCCCTTGTCGGGCATATGTTGCGGGATAACATCGAAAATGATCCTGAAACAGGTAGAGAGGCGAGCCTCTAGATTTCGACACTCGCTACCCGTCTGTCGGCGATCACCTGTTGATTTCCTTTAAATCAAAATAATATCACGCGTTTCCACGCTTCTCGATGTGTAGCCAGTGCATTGACTTTTCCTTGAGAGGAAACCATGAATAACGTAGCTATGGGAAAACTTGATACTTTCGATTCCTGAAGCGCGGATATCCATCAAGTTAGGAGTTATCGGTATATCTGGAAACAAAGATGGATGAAATTTAATTCGAATTAAAAATTAGAAATGAATTTTTATTTGCCAGAATAAGATTTGAAGAGAATAAGAATTCAATTGAGAAAGAAATTTGGTAAACATTTTTTCTAATCTTATTCTTATTCTTGTTCTAAGTCTTATTATATTGGATTTTATAATTTATTTTTATTCGAAAAATCAAAAAGTTGAATGTTGCTTTACGAAATTTTCATATTCGGTGTCTTTAAGTAGTTCATATTATTCTGCTAATGAATCTTCTTGTATTGTAACATGAATCAACTAATTACATAGATATATCCGGATAAATAATGATATGATATAGGAAAATATAATCGAGAAGTAAATATACAATACAAATGTTAGATATACGTACAAAATTGACTAATGAATATATCCTTGTAAAAACATTTACAGATTATAGATAAGATTATACCAATAAAAATAATTATTCTTGTATTAATAATTCATATAATGATTATGAACTTATTCTCATAAATAATAATTTGAATAATGTTTGTGAAACAATTTCCTTTGAATCAAAAATTAAATTTCAAATTAAATCTCGTACACTCTAATCCCATCGAAATAACTGATATTTAATCAAGATCTAATTCAAATCTAATCTAAACATAAGTAAGATTTAAAGAGTGTACAAATCTATGCTAAAGTTATCTAATTTAAATTTATAACAAAGTTAATAAACCAAAGTTCGAATTTCGTTCAAATATTTTCAGAATAAAAAATATTATTTTTTAAAAACTAAAATCGAATAACAATAGCTACAATATTTATATAAAAAAAAAGTCATCATTATTTAGAATAATGATCTTGACAAAATATTTTAAAGACAAAAATCTAGAAGTTATCCCTATATTAAATAATTTCAAAACTTGTAACTTCCTTTTAAAAATTTTTCCTTAGGGTGCGTCAGAACTGAGCCGTGATTCCAATCCTTCCGTTTCCGGCTCATGGACAAATTTCGCGATTGCGATCACGATAAACAGCGTCGATTAAGTGGCTGAATAGCGGTGCAACCCCCCATTGAGGGAGAGGGGCTGCATGAAAGCTTGGCGCTTGATTTATGAACGAAAATCTCGAGTAAATACCCGTTTCCGCGCTCCACCGGGCGTGAAATGACTTTGGGCGAGTTCTGCCGCGAGTGGGTCGTCGCGACAACAAGCCGGCCGTGCGTGCAGTTCCGGCACCGAGAAACCGGAAGTAGTTGGCTTGCACACCGTATCTACTCCACTTTAACGCGTGATGACGTGACCTCATTCTAATTTTGATAGAAAAAATAACTATTTTATTTTTTCATTTTGCCGCTTATTCCTTTGTTTGATGGAAATCTATAAATGAAAATTGAAATTTTAATAGGTACAAATGTTTATTGAAAGAATCGTAAGATGATAAATAGAATTTTTTTATATTTCTAATGAAAATTTTTGTTCAATTTTCATTTGGAAATATATTTCATTTTGGATGGAGAAAATTTATTTTATATATCAAAAATTAATAAATGACAAATTGAATATATAGCTAATGAACGGTAAGGATATAATATATATATATAGAATTTATTTTATCAAAATAAAAATTTTAATTTTTATAAATATCCTATTTGTGAGATGCTTACCACTTGTATATTTACTTCTTATAAAAAATATAAATAATGCATTTTGGTCCACAGTATTATTTATTTATATTTTAAAAATATCAATATTTCTCCAATTTATGATATCTGAAAAATTAGGAATTTAAAAATTAGTTTTATATTGAATTAAATCATATAAATTAAGGAGCAATAATTATATTATTAGTTTGTACTTACCTTAAAATATTTATTATCTTTTTAATAATAATAGTATAATAATAGAATCAGATAATAATAGAATTCATCTTCTTTCAAACTAAACTCAGAGCAACAAATTGTTTTTATTAATTTTCTTTTTGAACAATAATGTTTATAATAAATTTAATAAGATATATTATGTGTGTATACATATAATGTAATTTTTAATCTAGATGGTCAAAAGAAATTTTGTCAAAAAATGAAACAAAATAAATAAATATTAATTTTATTAATATCACAACAATCACCTTATAAGTTGAGAATTACTGTCAGAATAACTTAGTCTTTTGATTGGTAATTTGTTTAGACAAAACATTTTTTTTCCAAGTTTTCAACTCAATTTTCATAGCATTTTAGTCAAAACTATTGTAAATTTTGCCGTCTATATTGACGATCATATTGGAATTCGACGTTGAAACTTGGCAAAGATAGCTGCGAGCCATTTAGTGAGGTCGAAGGTTGTCTTATAAATTGAGTTTTTATTGAAGCTCGTGTTAGCGCAAACGAAATGTCTTTTATTCCCGCGATAGGTTCTCCCCTTTACTTGCCGCCTTATTGTCATATTTTTATCGTTGAAACTAGTCAGAAGCAGATTCGATATCGATACAAACAAGAAGGATCATCGCTTGATTCTTTTCATTATATAAAATTTTTTAGAAATTCGTATGTTTATGTATGATTTCTAAATTTTCATTCTTTCATCATTTATCAAAATCATGGATCATTTATCTTTGATGAAAGTATAAAATGCATTAACACATCAATTTCAAAAGATATGTATATATATTCTTCGCAAAGACATTACTTTATCACAATATAATTTCGCACCTCCATCATCTTTTATTAATTCAAGATTTTAAATCATTTTTTCTTCCATTTATCGTCAAGAGAAATTCATTTCCAATCAAAAGCCACTGCCAAAAATAAATTCATCGATGATCTTAGTTAAATTGATTCACTGTCCGCGTATATATGTGGGCATATTTCTTTTTTTTTCCTTTGATCATCGAATCGAGAAAGATAACCCAATTAATAACGATAACATAATTTATTTGGATTTTTTTCTTCACCAAAATATTAAAACAAAATGGTTCTTATTTTTTTTTGTAAATTTTTATTAATAAATATAACGAAAGAAACAAAAGAATTCTTTTTTTTTTGAGGTTAACTTTATCAATGGATAAAAATATGTTGAATTTGATTCATCTCCTTTGAACGATTTGTACCACGATGAAATTTTCATCCTCATGATCATTCACCCGGTATCGAGCCGTTATTTATAAGACAAATTTATCAGGAACTTTCATTTATCAGAACAGACAGTCAGGTCAGACTGTCGACAAGAGACATGAGCGAGACACGCACACGCGGCCCTGCGTGCAGCTGTGCGCGAAATTGATGCCATGTCGTTCATTTGCAATTTCTACGTAAGACGTGCTAGTTACAGATATGATGATTAAAAATTTTACTTACGGAAAAATCGATAATACAATAAACTATCGACGATATTGCGATTCTAATATTATCATCATTGAATAAACGAATATGCAGTATTTCGAAAATGCAAAATTTTTCTTCTGTATTGTATATATATAAATGTAAGTTATCGTTTTGGATTTGAATTAATTTTACGACTAATCTTCTTTTTAACATAATACGTCCCATTTTATATATATATATATATATGTTTAATTTGGATTAAGTTTAAATAACGATAAAATGATAGATTATATTCGTATATAGTCCATTTTTCTGAAATGAATGGTGAAGATATTAGAAAATAATATTTATGGATATTTATTAAAGATTGCAAACTATGTTATATAACATAGATATTAAAAAAGTAATCGGTAAAAAGAACTGTATTATATATGTCTCATAAATTCTTATGATGTAACACATGGCGCTCAAGTTTAATGTTCTTTATCAGAAATAGAATGAATATCAGGTGTTTAAAATTGATTTCTTGTTTAGTTACATTACGATTTAATGACTAGTCTAATTGACGTCATGGTTTGTGCATATCTAAGCGGTTAGAATGAAAAAGAGACTTTTATCGTTATGATGAGAAGAGAGTGAATTTTCTTTCTGCCCCCTCAAAGTTCAAAAGTTCAAGCAAACCGATAAATATGTTCTCTCGTCCGACATCTTCGCTTAACAGATAAGAAATCTGCTTCATTTATTTATATTTAAAAGAATCATCTTTTTGATACTTTTTTGAATTTTATTTTGAATTTATTATTATGCTTCCTTTTACATATACTTGAGTCTAGTAAGTTGATTGTTCGATTGTAAAACATCGATCAAAAATAGAACAGAAATTTAAAAATTGCAGTAGATTAGACAAGATATAGAAAAGATTTATATTATAGGATTTATGTGCATTATTATCGACTATGCAAGAACTCAGAAATTTGATTCGATGCGCCCTCTAGGATCTAAAGTATTTAATTTAAGAAATATCAATTGATAATTTAAGAAAAAAGAAACAAAAAAAATTTACCCAATATTTTATGGAATTTTATAACTCATATTCTGAAATGATATTCTTTACTTTTATTTTTTTTTTATCAGCTTTTGATTACTATTTTTATTATGCGGAATAATTTAATTAATGTATTATTACAACGTAATAACAATTATGTTACATTGAAAGTATACTTATTAAAAATATTCGAAGAACATTTATATTTATCACAAGATTATCATACGTCTATTAAAATATCTAAATATTGGAATATATAAATATTGGAGATGTATAAATTTTGTAAAGCAAAAATTATAGGTAAGGAGAGAAGACAAGGTAAAAAATATAGGCAAACAAATTAAACAAGGAGAGCATAGTGAGAGAATGACAGAGATAGGATAAAAATATGGAAATCAGCGCCATCTCTAGAGTGCCGCAAATGAAACTAATGTAAACAAAGAGAGCAAATAATAGGAAAAGGATAGAGATAAAGTAAGAATTGATTAGTGGTGCCATCTATTGAGTTTTAAAGAAATTTACAACGGAAGGATAAAGTAGATTAAGAATTGACAATCAACGCCATCTTTTGAATATAATAGAAAATTTTCAATTCTTTACTTATTTCATAATCCAATAGATGGCGCTAGCGATCAATTCTCGTTTTATCTCCATCCTTTTCTTATTATTTGCTCTCTTTGTTCACATTAGTTTCATTTGCGGCACTCTAGAGATGGCGCTGATTTCCATATTTTTATCCTATCTCTGTCATTCTCTTACTATGTTCTCTTTGTCTATATTTGTTTTTAAAATGTAATCATAAACGAAATATGAAATATCAATGGAATACATTTTCATCATTTTTCAAAACTATAATATGTCTTAATTTTCAATGTAAAAAATATATATTATTATATTTTTATCTTTTTAATCTATCTTTATCTCTATTATATAATATTAGTTATATAAATGATAATAGAAATTTTTTAATTTTTAAAAATATTTTATTAAAGTGATTCGTATGAGAAAATATCGGATACATTATAGAAATTTTAAGAAGTTTTTTTTCTATTACTTGAAATTCTTTCTTAGAATGCCATCCAAAGATTTCTTCTATATAAAAAAGACGTATTCCAAAGATCTAGAATAAAAAATGCATTAAATATTAAATCTAGTTTTTTCATTTATAATCTTATTTATTTAGTGAATTTCTAAATTACCGATTATAAATTTTTAAATATATAACGCCATCTTGAAGAAAAATTGTAAACTCTATAACTACTAAAATATATATTCAATTTCTAACATATCGATTGCTTCATGTTATCATTGTAGACATTATCTGAATATATATTCAATTCTTGTAGCAGACGAAAAACATAACCTTTTAAGAGATATTCATTTGTTATTAAAAATCCGAATGAATTAGAGTAAACATTACTTGCCGTTGTATTCATAATGGCGAATGACAGGGAGGTATTAAGAGAAATTTGGGATGGTAAAATTCCTGTTTGTTTTACGCTTGATTCTGAGGAAATTTGTGAATTACAAGGACCTGACCCATTTTATCTTATGGTGCCTAGGTTAAGTTATTTTCCACTCTGCACAGATAAGGTAAATAATACAAATAAAAGATTATCAGTAACAAATATATTTATAATTTTTAATTATCATTTTTATATATTTTTTTCAATTAGATACGAAAGCATTTTATAAGACATATACAAAGTGACAGTAAGCAAGAACATGAAATGTGGTTAGAATTTAATGGTATTCCTTTAAAATGGCATTATCCAATTGGTGTTCTTTTGGATATTTATTCCAATGATGTTGAATTACCTTGGAATATTGTTGTTCACTTTGATAGGTTTCCAGAAAATGTGCTGATGCACTGTCAAAACAAGTAAATATATAGAAGCTTAATTTAATATTTGTTTATAATAAAATATTTAATTTTATTAAATTTAAATTTTAGAGAAGTAGTAGAAGCATATTTTCTCTCATGTATTAAAGAAGCAGATGTACTAAAACACAGAGGGCAAGTTGTATCTAGTATGCAAAAGAAAGATCATAATCAATTATGGTCTGGTTTATTGAATGATAAGTTTGATCAATTTTGGTCTGTGAATCGAAAACTTATGGAGGCTAGTAACATAGAGGAAGGTTTTAAATACATACCATTTCGATGTTATACAAGTGAAGATAAATATGTACAAAAACTTGTAAAACCTGTCAATGAAGAAGGTCAAAGAAAAACATTGAGGCATTTATTGAATGAAGTATTTCCAGATAATGAAAATAGTAAGTGAATATTTTTTTGTATTTATTTTTATATATTTTATATATTTAAGTATTGTGTTATTTATTTATGTTTTTTATTTAGTTACAGTGTTTACTCATGGTATTACCCCACCATTGGAAACACCTCTTCAATGGATGTCAGAACATTTAAGTTATCCTGATAATTTTTTACATTTAGTTGTGACGTCATAACCCAAATTGAAATAGCCAGTTGATTAATTATCAATGAAAATTCTACAAATTGTGAATTCAATACTGTTTTCTCTTGTCAGTAAATAACTGGCTTTCTAATTAAGATCCTTTTATCATGGATCTTTTTAATTTTTATGTGCTTTGTCCCATATTTATTTTATACAAAGTCATAAATGACATTCTAATTTTTCCTGAAAAAAATAACGATTAAATGCTATTACTGTTGCTTATATTCTTGTAATGCACGAACGTATGCAAATTTTGTTACAATTGCAACGTCGGACTTTATTAAAATTGGATCGATATCGGACCACATTCATCATAGATCAATCGAATTGTAATTCAACTAACAATAATGTATCAGGAAAAAATATATTGTATAAATATAATTATATAAATATTTAAAAATCATTTAGGTATAAACATTATATATAAATATATTATATTCGACATCATAAAATCAATGTGAATATTTTAATGGTAACGAAAATTAATTAATATTATATTTCGAAAAACATGAAGGAGAATAAAATATTAAAAATGCCAAAAATAAATAAACAATCGACGATTTAATTTAAAATTAAGAACCATAATTGAGGCATAAACTAATTTATTGCACAACTATCTCGAGGCTTTCGATATATCCTTAATATTTGGGAAGATATGTTTTCATCGTTGTGAGTTGTCAAAGAGCCAGTTGGTCTCCGCACAATAACGGGATGATTTCCGTAATTACTATACTCCATCGTTCTACGACTCGTTCCAAAAGTTAAATAATTCACTTCTCTCTTACTCTGTTCCTGTAATACAAAGATTTGAAACAAATCACAAAAATTAATTAATTAAAACTTCGAGAAATGTACGTAATTATATGCAAGATATTGTTAAAACATAATTTGTACATTAAAATGTCTTTGAATTTAGAAAGAAGATTATTAAAAATTGTTGTTTCTGTATTTAATTACAATTTAAATATAATATTTTTTATCAATAAATTTGTGTGTCGTAAATAAATAATTACTTTATATATAATTAGGGATATATCTTGATATCTCTTATGAATCTCTTCCTTAGACAATACGATCTTCACTTCCGGCGATTCATATCGCTCCGTCATTTACAATTATTCTTTCGTTTGCTATACCTGTAACACATATCAATTTATGAATTAAAATGTCATCTATTTGATTGTAGTTTCTAATTTAACTATCATCGATCGGAATAAAGATTCCTATATTCAACATACCAACAAAACTGTTAATTAAAGTAGATTCTGTATCAATGTCTACCAAAAAAAAAAAATAAAATGAAAAACAAAGCAAAAAAGATAGGCTTAAAGAAGAACAGGAAAACAAGAACGAGCAAGAGAAATGTCGAAGAGAATGCACACATTTGTCTAGGGTAAAAATAAACTCTGGTTGGACTTTCACAACGCAGTAAATACTGTCTCACCTCTTTTAGAATTAATATTTCTTATTTTGTTCGTTAGTTCTTTTTTTATTTTTCTATTTTATTATTTAATCTAGATTTTTATTATTTCTCCAAAGAAAATTTTCTTTTTTTTCTGTTTTGTTTTTAGTATTAAATTTTTTTTTAATTGTTTAAATTATTTTTTTTCTTTTCAATGATTATAGACGACTTTACCATTTGGCTTTAATTATTTTCGAAAAGATATAATAAATATGACGATAAATTAATCACGATATTTTTTTCAGCTAGATAACGAAAGATCGTTGATAAAAAAAAAGACCTGGATCGTGTTTTCGAAGATTATTTGCAATTTATAAGCACTGTCCGATGATATCGGCGGACGGACAAGAAGTACACCGTAAGAATAATCAACGAAACTTGAGACTTTGTCGCCACGTTGATCTTTAACTCGCAAACAGAAGACACGTTATTCGCCTATTGGAATAGAGCCAGAAACTTTTTGGTATCCCTTTCGAATTTCCGGTTGAGAACGCCAGACGCGTGGTATCCTGTCATGAATATTTTATCATTGTAAACAATGATTTATGCTGTCTTTTAAATTAGAAAATATTTAAAAATATATATATTGCTTTAAGTCTTAAATTAATTTAATCTGTACAAAATTAACATTAATTTAAAAGGATTTATTTGCAAAATTAAAAATAAATATATAATTTCATTATAAATTTTTGTTTGCATGCCCCACTGTACCCTTCCTAATTGCATTGCACCAGTGGTGACATTTATTGGCGTTGATTGAAGCGTTGCATCAGTCATACTTTGATTCAAGGTGCTTTGCACGCACGCGGTGGCCTCAATAGAAACGAATAATATCGTTATTGCGATTTAATATAGAGATCATTCGATAAATGTTTTTTATTTTTTAATACATCAAAAATTATCAATTACAATGAACATAATATATGAACAAAGTTATCGCAAATTTTGTTTTTTTTGTTATTTCTTTTTATTATAGTTTTAATTATATTAAATGATTTTAAACTAATTGCGCATTAAGGAAATGCATACAACAAGAAAGATAAGATATTTAATAATCTTTCAAAGAAATATCGATAAATTAGTGTAACTATATTTTCACTGTCGATAATATGAATTTCTATAATATACAGTATGTTAAGATCCTTTATAAATATGAAATAATTGACAACTTTTTCATAATCATTATCATTGTTTAAATAGAATTCACTATCGATCCACCGTATAAAATTCATTATGCTTCTGCTGTAATTATTGCATATTCTAATTCAATTAGCTGCAGTGTATAACTATACAGAAATACATATGAATATGTTGCGTCATATGCACGTGTGCAGCTGCTCGCGCAAGTTTTTTCAACCTCTCTTTAAGTTCAAAGAAACATTCAGCAAGAACTGCAATTTATTTTCATTTTTTATATAACATCTTTCCATGTTTTAACAGTGATTAATAATAATAATATAATCTTTATCTTATGATCATATGTAATTAAGAAATGTATTTAAGAAATGAACGAATATTTAGCATTCAAGAAAAAGCTATGAAACTTTAAAGATTTTTTATGTCATTTATCGACAATTCAAGTGCATAGTTGATGGACTGCAATTGCACGGTGCGTAAGCAGACTTGCGTGCTTAGAAAGTTTAGCGTGTACGTGTGCGATCGTCAATCCATGAATACTACCAATCAACCACGATAACGGAAACAATGCATTGGTTGCATCGATTGCAAATCGTATAATTGTATGCGTACATCGGATGTACTTTTAGTGCACGAGTTTCTATAAATTGGCTTGTGCTTATCTTATATCCTCTTTTAAATGTGACAGAATTAAATTGAAAGCGTCATGAAAATGAGCTCGTTTTAAAGGGCAAATGAAAAACATTCATTGTCGGTATTGCAGAATATCAAGAAATTTTGAATGTGAATCGAGTAACATTTATATCTTGAAAATTGCGTGATATTTCAACTTTAATTTAGCGTAACTTGAAATAAAATATATTGCTCTATTATTTCACGAGCTTCTTCTCTGAGCGAGATATTTCATTAGATAAGATTAATATCTTTATTAAAAAAAAAAGACAAACAATACCTGAAATGATACCGTTTTGCATTTTTTTTTTAAAAAGCTTTCTTCATAACAATCATGAATCAACAATTATAAAATACAAAAGTATATATGAACAATACAAATTATTAAATATTTCTTGAAATATTAAAATTTTATTTCTATTATTATTATAAGAAAAAAAGCGATATAAAAATATCAAGAAATTTATATATTGACGGAATATAAAAATGATAATTATATGATATATCTCTTATTTCCTCATTTGTATTTTGTAATTATATTTTCTTTGTCGTTAGATCGTGTAATAAATTTTAATGGGATGGAACAAGATTGAGATCAAAGACGGCATCGTTCTTCTGAAGTCAACTTGTAAATCAGTGGTTGTCTTTGTTCAACTGTGTCAACTTTTCTTAAATTATCTGTCTCTCGGTTATCTCGAGACGCACAGTCTGCCACGCATGTAAGCGCCTCCGAGAAATGCATATAATCAAATACGTTTTCACAATCGAATAATCTCGTATGATTGCAACTATCTAAAGCGACAGAAAAAAATACATGAAATGTAAATATATTTTCAATAACAAAAAAAATAATTATTTTATATTATATATTATATAATTATTTGTATATCTTTATTTTATATGAAGTATAAAT